>NW_014577888.1:103927-106571 GCF_000485595.1 Priapulus caudatus | reverse complement strand
GCGAGAGAGGACATCGCGGGAGGAGAGGTTTTTTTGCAGGAGAGGAAGCATCCGTCCCCTCGTGTGTATATATTTCTTGCGTTCATTATTCGCTGACGGCGTGTGTAAGTAACATCTGCATGGTCTCCCATGATGCGTGCCCCCCCCCGCGGCCCACCGCCGCAGCCGCCATCATCTTATACTGGGCCCTCGATCGTTCAGCACACATCCTCCTATACAAGGTCCTAAAAATAGCTGAAACCGTTGAACTGAAAGAGACAGATAAACGCTTCGCTAGACGTTATGTTGTTATATGTCATGTTACACGCGTATATCGTGTCATCACTGGCGCCGAAGCATGTTGTTATATGTCATGTTACGGTTTGTCTATAGTCGTCATTGATATAGCGCGCGTAATAGCTCGTGTCGATCACTGCGGGCCGACAGCAATGGGTGCTTGATATGTCCATGTTACACGCGTATATCGTGTCATCACGGACGCCGATAGCATGTTGTTATATTCCATAGTTACACGCGTAATATTGTGTCAACTCAACTGGCGCCGACAAAGTGCTTTATATGGTCATGTCTACACGCGTAATATCGTGTCAGTCACTGCGCCGAAGCCCATGTTGTATACTGTATCGTTACACACACGTCATCCAAAGCCACATCACTGGCCGTCGAAGCATGTTGTGTATATTTGGTCATGTTGGTTACACGCGTATACGTGTCATAACTGGCGGCCGAAGCATGTGTTTACGTCCTATCGTAAAAACCACCAGCGATAACCACGGAACGCCAAGAAGCGACACGGGAAAAGAAAGAGAATCAACGAAGAGGGGTGGGGGGAAGAGAAAGAGGAGAATACGGAAGGAGTTTAAGCCAGCAGGAGCACACAGTTGGTCCAGGGTAGACCGGGGGACACAAACAGAGCGATAGAGGCCGCAGAGAGTACTAGGCGCACGGGACAACGAAACAAGCCGAGAGAAATGAGGCAGAGACCGGATGGCGACGCCAACGGACAACATGACATGAGCGTGGGAAAAACAGCAGGATTCGACACAGCAATGGTAGCACGGGAAAAGAGCAAGAAGAGGAGATGCAGCACAACAGGACGAGACAGAGCCCAAGGCGGGACAGGGGAGTGGAGCGAGAGCGATAGGAAAAGAGGGTGACGGCCGAGGCGTTGAATACAGGTGAGACTACGCGAAACGGAGGAGGGCAAGGCAGACAACTAATGGAGAACAAGAGGAGAAGGGTAGGATCAAGAGACGCAATTAACAGAAAATATGAACCATACAAAAGCGGATAAAGGAAAGGTCTGTCATCACGTGTCGCAACTATTGCTACTGCACTAGCAAGGGTACTAAGCGTACTTAAATGAAGAGGTGTAAGCCGTAAACAGGTACGGACAGAGGTGGGTACAGCGCAAGCAGGAAAGGAAGGACTAAAAATACGTCTGCGGTAAAATAATATATCTGGGGCTATGATACCCTTGTTAAGGCCTAGGACACGCACTGCGATTTTTCTACGTCTGGCCACGCTGCGATAACAGCCGATCGACCAAATATTCGAGTGCCGGGTCCGAAAAACCGGGCGGAAATATTCACAGTTGAATACGAGGCGCTGGCGTCCGGGGGACGTATGGGATTCGACGAGCAGAAATACCTGGACCGGAGACGCGGACTCACAACCGCGCGGCGACCACGGCACCAGTATATTATGCGATCGCCACGCCAAGCGTAAAAGAAATTCGCGCAGTGTGTCCAAGGCTTTAGCCTGGCCTGCCGTCGACTGGGGAAGGTAGGACATACCTGAATATTGTTCACCTGTGCAGTCGCACCAGTGTTTGTCACGTAAACAAGCGGCGGGTGAAGTGTTCTCACCTGCCAGCGGCCGTGCTATCAGAGACGGAGGACCCCCCCCCCCCCCCCCCCCCCCCCCCCCCCCCCGCCCCCCCTCCCCCCCCCCCCCCACCCCCCCCCCCCCTACGCCCCGCCCCCCCCCCCCACCCCCCCCCCCCCCCCCGCCCCCCCCCGCCCCCCCCCCCCCCCCCCCCCCCACCCACCCCCCCCCCACCCTCACGTTAAGACGTTAGCAGCAGCAGGTGCGTTGTTTCACACCGCCTGCTGCTTCATAGCGTGCCTGGCGTCCTCGCGTACACATAGCTACATGCGTGCATACATATATATCAGGAGTTAATGAGACAAATTTGTCTCATTAACATCCTGATATACTATATTATATATATTATATTAATTATAATATACACATATACATAATACTACTACACACGCGCCGACCACAGACACACAACACACAACGCGCGGCGCCACACACACACACACGGCCGATGCACGGTGACAGCCAGCGGGGGACACGCAACGGCAACGCACACACAACACAACCAAATCCTGCACAGCACGCACGCACGCACACACACACACACACACACACATACACACATACATAGCTACATGCTTGCATAGCTACGCATACACATGCGCATCCATCCAGCCTACCTCTCAGTCCATCTGCCTGTCTGTGTCTGTCTATGTATATATCTATGTATGTGTGTGTGTGTGTGTGTGTGTGTGTGTGTGTGTGTGTGTGTGTGTGTGTGTGTGTGTGTGTGTGTGTGTGTGTGTGTGTGTGTGTGTGT
>NW_014577888.1:98325-102940 GCF_000485595.1 Priapulus caudatus | reverse complement strand
TTAACTGACTACCATAGTGCGCCCTGATAATGATATTGAGCGTGTGCTGTAAATCATAGCTCTTTACCGCACAACTTAACAACTATGCATCGAGAGAACATACCACCTCGTGACGATACAATAGCCTGCACTACAAGGTCAATCTATGTGCAGAACTTTGTGAAGGTCATGAAGTCATGTAAGATACAATAGTATAATTATCATATAAGTCATTGGCAAGGCCTAACGGTTATTGTTAGAGAATTAGAAAGATATATGTGTGTCTTATTTTTTTTGAAATTTATGAGAGTGCATCCAGGATTCATCCATAACTCAATGAAAATCCCAAAGAACCAGCTCCAAAAAGCTTCTTTCTCCTCCGCGCGAATCCGCGAGCACCGTCCAACCCTGCGCAGTGCTTCGTAGCAACTGTCCCACGAAAATTCATCCTGAGCTGATCCCTTATTAGATAATTCGTAAATTTATTCGTAAATATATGCAAGTAGGTAGGTCAGGTAAAGGTAAACAAATAGAATAGGTAATTTATCTAAGTAATTAATACATAAACAATGTAGATACAGATACTAGGTAATATATGAATATCAAGTGTGAAATATTATTCTTTAACGAGGCCGAGTGAGTGATGATAATATGATGGGAGAGAGAAATCATACTTTATATATAATAGCGATCTAATTCGATTATGCAGCGAATTTCAGTCATTTGTAATCTAGAAAATCAGTAGGCATCTTTACTTTAGTGACAGACGTAAAACGATAACTTTATAAACCGATATTTGAGGAAAGCCTAGCAAAAACCCATCTCCACCTATGACCACCACCATCACCATTTAAAAATCTGATATTTGTCATGGTAACTATGACGATTCCACTTTAACTTTCGGGGTTGATCATCGCCGTAACCGCAGCGACGCCGCTCTAATATTTGGTGTGGATCTTCGCCTTAACCATGATGACGCCGGTGACCTTGACCGTGACCGTGACCGTTGGGCATCACGTGACCGATGTCCTCGTCGAGGAAGACCTGTCTGAACATGTGCCTTTTTGTGATGTCATCGGTTTTTGCGGTCACGTGCTCTTGAATGATCACGTGCTCCTGAATGATCACGTGCTCCTGCAAGGCCACGTGCTACTGGTATGAAAATATTTTTACTGAATGAAAATAATTCCTGACATTGAATTTGAAAATTATACATTAGGCGCGTTCACACACAAGAAAAACCGCACTGCTCAGCCCGCTAATATCGGAGATAATAGTGAGCTAATTGTGTCGTTGTTCAGCACCAGGCGAATATCTCGGCTAATCGCGCGCGTGCAAATATCACGCCGCGGTGCAAATAAGTGAGGCTGATTCAAATTAGCCCCAGTCAGAAGCGGTCTTAGGAGCGGCTATTTGAGGCGCGATTTAGTGAGCTAATTGCGTTCACACTTGTAAAAAGCTCAGTTTTTCGAGCGAGCTACAAAAACCGGGTTTTGCAGCCCGCTAATTTGCGCCAGTGTGAACGCACCTATTGTAAATTTCTTCTGATATAATTTTTTTTTCTGACGTGATTTATTGGCTCCTGACATGAAAATATTTTTACAGAATGAAAATAATTCCTGACATTGAATTTGAAAATAGTACATCGTAAATTCTTTCTTATAATAATTTTTTTCTGACATGATTTTTTGGAAAAAGTATGGAAAAAAGTGTTTCAAGTAAAGAAAATATAAGTCGTGATATTAAAATTTGTTAAAAATGTATAAAATGTATGTCCTGCAATTAATTCCGCTTTGGCTTACCATATGGACGCATTGAATTTTTTCTCAGTTCGCAGCTCGCATAGAGGCATGGGTGGTGCGCTTTATTTATTTTTTATTTTATTTTTTCTTTTTTAATTATATATTTTTTTGTATATATTTTTTTTTTTATTTTTATAATTTTTTTTTTTAATTTTTTTTTAAATTTATTTTTTTTTATTTATTTCATTATTATTTTTTATTATATATATTTTCTTTATTATTATTATTTTTTTTTCATTTATTTTAGGACAATGCGAATTGGGTGTGGATTGGGAGTGGGTGTACAGCCACTCCGCACACGCTGTTCAAACTTCCACGTGCACGCTGTTCAAACTCCACACGTGGCCGTAGTCTGAACTCGACAATCGCAAATTTTTCGTTGCACCCAAGCTGTCTAAAAACTTTCAGCACTAACGTGCTTATAATGGTAAACTCTAGTTAGAATGACACGTCCTAAGTTTGAATCCCCGCAGGTTTTTAGTAAACACTTAACTAACTTAGTAAAATATTTGAACTACTTCAGCCGCGGAGAAACGACGCGCATACATATTAGCACTGCCAACAATGGCAGCGCTCACGACAAATAATCATCTAAACTCTCAAATAACCTCGTAAATATTAGTCTTCAAGTTTAATAGACTATATTGAAGACGGAAAGAGACTAGGTTCATAAATCTGAACAAAATGAAGTGCAATATTCGTGTAGTCAACGTTGAAAGTGCACGAGAATGTAGCAATAGTAAATACATGTAGTATAAAGTAAAACTAGTGGCTCCCGGTAGTTCTAGAACTAGTTTATTGACTAGTATAAAGCATAAAATATAGCAATAAAACCAGCTAGTTCTCCAACTATCAGTGGCAGATTGGTCGCAACGCAGATCAATGCTCGCAAAATAATTCTAACCATATTTGTAGGTATGCGTGTACATACGCGTATTGTACACATTTGACTGACACGTGTGTGTGTGTGTGTGTGTGTGTGTGTGTGTGCGTGCGTGCGTGCGTGCGTGCGTGCGTGCGTGCGCGTGCGTGCGTGTGTGTGTGTATGCTGTTTACCGTTGCACTATTTGGTCTCTAGAAAAGGCCTTTTGTGATGCGTATGCGACGAAACAGTGAGTATTTTTAATTAATTTCTGTTCCATGCTGATGCTTATATTCAGGCCTGCTGCCTATGGAGGCCTTCTACTGTTGTTACTGTTTTCCAACACCTTAATATGTGAGAAAAAAACGACGAAAGTTGAGAGGAAATAAATCAATAATAAAATAAATCATCAAAATTAAATAATGTCGATATCTTCACAGCCGTTTTAATTAACTGACGCTATCATTTCTTTACGTTAAATGTAAGATTCTTTGGTTTGTACACTTTGTGACACTCACAAGTCAGAAGACCTCACACAAACACACACGGAGGCGGGACTTAAACTCCAGACACTTCGGTCTGACACCACTCCAGGTCCTCCTCCTGGCCCCTCTTTCTCCTGCCACTAAGTCTCCCTCCCTATCACCCCTGAACCTCTCCCTAAACCTCACCTCCTACCCTTTCTCTTGGAAGTGCAGCGCAACAAATATTAAATAATGCCCAAAGCTGAAATTTTATTACTGTGACAGTCTATTTATGACTGTTTCTGATAACGGGACCTATTTTCTAATCTCATGTTAAATTGTCGAGGCTTTTCCTCATCGCTATCCTGCATGGCAGCTTCCAGAATCCGGCTGATATCCGTGCGCGCCTTCTTGAACTTCCGTTCTGACAAGTTCACCAGTGTCCCCTTGACGTAAGTCCCGAAGACCTCCGCTGGAGTCTGGGGCTGCATCTTCTGCTGCAACTGGAGCACCTGCTGGCCAGTCTCCTGCAGCCGCATCTGCAAGGTTGCCATGGCAGCGTCCTCCGAGTGCTTACCCTTTTCTTTGCCCCTTCCGCTGACTGCTGAGGCTTGCTGAGGCTCTTTCTCCTCTGCGTCCGCCTCTGCGCCGATCCTGGCGCACTCAGCCTCAGCAGCCGAGAGATCACCACATTGCGCTTGGATCGCATCCTTTACCTGCAAGTACGAAATAATAAAAATAATAAGTAAAAAGAATGCAAAAAAGGCTAATGCAAAAAAGATTGCAAATTAATTTTTTAGATACATTGGACACTGTGATAGTAAAGATACATGTTTACATAAAAAGCATCAATAGTCTAACAATATGCAGCTGTACTTACACTGCTAACTGCCTCTGGTCTGTGGTAGATAATCTTTTGGAGGAAGTGCAACTTCTGCAGGGTCCAGAGCTCCCTCTCTGTGAAGATCCGTTGCCCGGACCCGGATTTGGGCAGCTTGTCCAGGCGCGCGAAGTTGTCTCTCATGCCCTTAAACCACCCTTGCAGGTGAAAGACTTCCTTTGACATGGATTGTCCCTGCTTCTGCCATGCAGCGTTCCTTATGTCAGGTCTTTTGTAGTGCGTGGCCTTTTTGTTCCACAGCATTTCGTTCGCCTCCAAGAAGGAGACCATCAACTCCTCCTCCTTATCGGACAGCTTGTTGTCCTTCTTTTCCTTCTTCTTGCTCTTGGCCACAGTCGGTGCCAGCAATGCCAGCGATGCATGACTGTCTAATGACCCAGAGCGTGAGTGAGTAGGGGAGCCCTGAGGGGATGAGGATGGAGTGTGTAGCATCCTCGACAGCATCCTCGACAGAATCCTCGACGACAGCAGCAGGGTCCAGGCTGGGCAGATCTTTGAAGCTGCCTCTGCCTCCACGACCTCTGCCTCCACGACCGCTGCCTCCACGACCGCTGCCTCCACGACCACGCCCGCGGCCACCAGCAACAGGAGCAGAAGGAGTCTTCTT
>NW_014577888.1:96889-98315 GCF_000485595.1 Priapulus caudatus | reverse complement strand
ATGAAAGTACGTGCGTGCGCGTGCGTGTGTATATATGTGCGTGCAGGTGTGTACGTGCGTGTGTGCGCGTGTGCATGTGCGTGCGTGTGTATATGTGCGTGCATGTGTGTGAGTGTGTGTACGTGCGTCTGTGCGCGCGCGCGTATGTGTGTAAATGTGGAATTATAATGTGCCGCGATTATTCCTTATGAACTATACGAGCGTATATGTTCTGACATAGCTAGATGAACTATTGGCAACGACTATCAGTAAGCTATTCTTTTGATACGAACTAATCTCGGATCCCGTTTCGCAGTCGAATTCATTATTCGCGATCACAAGATATGACTCTTTCCACGAAATAGGTGTTTGTCACTCAGTGCAAAGTGTGTGAATTTGCGCGTGCGTACGTGCACATATGCATGTATTTAATGCATGCATATATAAATTAGAGTCCGTAGTCCGTCCGAAGGTGAGCACTTCTTGTGCACCCACAGCTCACCAGATCACAGAATAGCCCGGGAAGACGATCGAGGAGGTATTACAAAGGCGAGAAACAGAAAGGTACTTGTTCTCGTTATAATGGGAAGGCGTGTGCGATTATATCAGGGGTGTTTATAGTTCATATTATATAGTTTATATAATAGTTATATAGTCTATATTATGACACTCCTGATTAGATGTTGTGTAATAAGGTGCGCGAGGATGTGCGTGAGTGCCTTGACGCAACCTCAGAACAACTGCTGGCATTGAGGTCGCGTGATGTTCTTGAGTATGAAATTGTATAATTCGTTAAATAAATAGCCTTACGATATTTTAACGCATCTTATAATGCTGTATAAACGTATAAGAAATATATAATCTAGTCGGTGTGCTTTTGAACAAATAGGAATATATTTCTATCGATACTCGTTGAAAAATTGTTCTTACAAACCGTTAAGTAATTGTCAAGAGTGACAGATTGACGTAACCATATAGATAGCTAGATAAATAATTCTTAGTTCGGATGTTTATTTCCAGCAGATGTAAATGTATCACGCAAAAATATAGCAGAAATTGCAAGGTATCGTGTAAAGAGAGAACATCATTCACGTGTTTTTTTAATATAATTTCATGCGTATTTTACATGTATCCTGCTATAACTTTACCTGACAGAGAGAGACATATCTGGCTGAGAGACTGCTAGCTGCATACGTTCCGCTGACTACTACAGCTTCGTTAAGAGAACATGGCGGACGGAGAGACTAGGAAAGCGATTCTGGAATGGCTGGAATTCTTCGCTAAATGCGCAGGGCACGCAGCCACCATAATGCTAGCAGTGGCTGCTGGGTTCAACCTAAAGTCAATAAAGTATAAACAATGACATCCATTAAAGTAAGGTCTGCATTATATACTGTATACGCTGTAAATTTCGCGGTGGTTTAATTTTCGCGAATTTTGCGAAGGC
>NW_014577888.1:93609-95912 GCF_000485595.1 Priapulus caudatus | reverse complement strand
AGGGGGATTTCCGGGGACTTTTAGTATGTTATTCTACACCTTTTTCTGAACCTATCCTGAAAAATTCAGCTTGTTTTGAAAAATGTCCGGGTTTGGCCATATTTGAGCTAAAAATCTTGGACTATATGTGCGCGTATAGTTATATAATATATATGCGTACGCATGACTTGCATTTGTTGCGTATGAATCATGGACACCAGTGGTATAACGAATCTTATCACAGCCACCTACGCACGCACTCACGAAAGCGCATGCATGCAATAGTATAAATGGGGCGGGAGAAAAATTGGGGGGAGAGGGAGTGATCAAGTGACTTAATAGGAGAGTAGAGAGAAAGAGGGGGAGAAAGAGAGAGGGAGAGAGAGAAAGCGAGAAGGAGGAAGTGCATACACTGATACAGAGAGCTTATTCGAGGGAACGATCGAGAGACCGGGAAACAGTTTAGAATATCCTGTTGCTTATTACCACTTCGTCTTCCACATGCGTCTTCCGCACACATGCGAGCACACACATATAAAACCGTGCGTCATAATACAGACATATACGCCCAAAAACACACGTACGCTCGCAAGCGCGCACGGACACACAAACACACAGACACAGACACAGACACACACACACGCACACATGCACGCTCGCACGCGTACACGCACGTACGAACGGACGCACGCACATGTGTGCCACCATGCATATACCTCGACTGTTTGAGGACGCGTGTTTTGATGTGTATATCCTATGTAATATAATTTCTAGCAGGATACGATGCGCCTCCAATGCAGACACTTAGTCACTATGTGCAGGCCATAGAAGCATGCTGCCCCGATGTAAGTACACCGACAACAATAATTGTTCAGCCGTGTTTCCAAAATATAGAATTGTACTTTCACAATTGTTCAGCGATGTTGAACCCTATGGATTTATATTGACAATTGTTCAGCCGTGTCGGCAAATATGGAATTGTGTTGACAACTATTCAGTCGTGTTGGCAAATATTTAACCGTGTTGACAAATATTTAACCGTGTTGACAAATATTCAACCGTGTCGACAAAATTAATATAGAATTGTGTTGGCAAACACTCAGCCGTGTTGGCATGTATAGAATTGTGTCAACAAGTATTCAGCCGTGTTGACAAATATAGAATTGCGTTGACAAATATTCAGCCGTGTTGACAAAATTGGAATTATATTAACAAACATTCAGCCGTGTTGACAAATAGAGAATTGTGTTAACATGCACAATTAACAAATGCACTTAGTCCACAGACGCTGTAATAACGGCGACAGTGGCGTCACCTGGCATCGTGTCTCTTGCTACCACGGCAAGAAGAGAGTGTAGCATAGACCAGGAAAGGCTACCGTAACTATCAGTGGGACAACCTAAGGGGCCACTGGCTAGATGTACACAGCAACAATGGGGAGAAAACTGACCGATAGGGGGCGACTGTGTTACTGGTCAGTTGCCGACTTGCTCCCACTGCTGTTGTTGCTGCTGCCGTTCGTACAAACGTGCAGGGCGGACGATACTACACCTATAGGTTAGCTCATGCTACGATTGTGGCTCGTTGACCGTTGTTGTTGTTGTTGTTGTTGTTGTTGTTGTTGTTGTTGTTGTTGTTGTTGTTGTTGTTGTTGTTGTTGTTGTTGTTGCTGCTGGTGTTGCTAATGCTACGATACCCTAGCTGCCTGTTGTTGTTGGTGCTGTTGTTGTTCTTGTTGTTGTTATTGTTGTTGCTGCTGCTAGCGCTGCTAGCGCTGCTGGTGTTGCTGTTTCCACTTCTGTTAATGTTGTTGTTGTTGTTGTTGTTGTTGTTGTTGTTGTTGTTGTTGTTATTGTTGCTGTTAATGTTGTTATTGTTTCTGTTTTTGTTTGTTATTATTGGTGGTGTTGTAATAGTTGTCGCTTCTATTATTGTAAACGTTATTATATGGTTAGGGTTAGGGTTATATATATATATATATATCAAGAGTGGATAATAGAGATTATAGATCTCTATTATCCACTCTTGATATATATAAATATACGTTATTATATATATTATGGTAAACGTTATTTGCTGCTGAAAATGTAAATATTGTCAGGCGAAAGAGAACGCACGCACGCACGCACGCACGCACGCACGCACAGCGCGATATAATCATATATGATGTCTTGCTCTATTTTAGTGGCATACTTCTGCGGCACTGTCAACATTTCTTGTCGATTAGGAGAAATTCTCTCCATAATAGAAGCCAACCATCCAAACTCGAAGGAGGCTGGGTATGTAGCAAGTATATAGAGGAGGGGAGACTGGGTATGTAGCAA
>NW_014577888.1:92144-92619 GCF_000485595.1 Priapulus caudatus | reverse complement strand
ATATACTTGCACTGGGTATGTAAGAGGAGGGGAGCTGGATATGTAGCAAGTATATAGAGGAGGGGAGACTGGGTATGTAGCTAGTATATAGAGGAGGGGAGACTGGGTATGCAAGTATATAGAGGAGGGGAGACTGGGTATGTAGCAAGTATATAGAGGAGGGGAGACTGGGTATGTAGCAAGTATATAGAGGAGGGGAGACTGGGTATGTAGCAAGTATATAGAGGAGGGGAGACTGGGTATGTAGCTAGTATATAGAGGAGGGGAGACTGGGTATGTAACTAGTATATAGAGGAGGGGAGACTGGGTATGTAGCAAGTATATAGAGGAGGGGAGACTGGGTATGTAGCAAGTATATGTAGCTCGTATATAGAGGAGGGGAGACTGGGTATGTAACTAGTATATAGAGGAGGGGAGACTGGGTATGTAGCAAGTATATAGAGGAGGGGAGAGGGGAGTTCCTCTATATACTTGC
>NW_014577888.1:82778-88873 GCF_000485595.1 Priapulus caudatus | reverse complement strand
GGTGGATAGTGGAAGCGATGTCATGGCATTTTCTATTTTTAGCATGTGACGTAATCGAGTACCTGGGCCCGGTCACTAGCACCCTGCCACGCGCCACAAGCACCCCAGCTCCATCTACGGAAACTAGGAGCGGTGCTACTTCAGCATTTATCTCCAAAGGTGAGAGAAGGCATTGGTGTGAGTAGGGTTGAGTGTAATAGCGAGGGAGTGTTGGATAAGTTGTGTGGGTGGGGCTGGGTGTAACAATGAGGGAGTGTTGGATAAGTTGTGTGGGTGGGGCTGGGTGTAACAATGAGGGAGTGTTGCCCCACCCACACAACTTATCCTGGGTGTAACAATCAGGGAGTGCTGGATAAGTTGTGTGGGTTGGGCTGGGTGTAATAATGAGGGAGGATGACTAGGGGGTGCTAGTTGAACGAAGTCTTTGTCACGATAAATATTTCAAGGATATGAAATTTATAAGTACGAATGATATGAAAATTCGTTAACACACACACACACACACACACACACACACACACACACACACACACACACACACACACACACACACACACACACACACACACACACACACACACACACACACACACACANAGATGGCGCCACGACAACTAGTGTTGGAACAACGACTACTGCTGTGGAACAGAATGGTAAGTTTGTGACACAAGCACCCGATCATGCGCAGTACCGTCCTGATTCACCACAGCGTGTTATAGTCCGTGGTCTGAAAAGGCATTCTTTATTAATATCTTATGATTTTTGCTCGCCTAATATATGATTGAAAATGTCTTTAATTTTTCAGGGAAATCTTACCTAGATGACATTGTCGTATCTGGGTGTCATTGTCGTATCTGGGTGACATTGTCGTATCTGGGTGACATTGTCGTTTCTTGGTGACATTGTCGTATCTGAGTTAAACTGTTGTATATAGGTGACATTGTTGTATATAGGTGACATTGTTGTATATGGGTGACATTGTTGTATACGAATGACATTGTCGTATCTGGGTAACATCATCGATGGCATGTGCGATTTTTTGTACGCGAATAATTTGATTACAGCATTTTAAATGTACATGTCCGCCCGTGGGAGCCAGAGCCGTATACAAAGATCTTTATAAGTATCTTTAGCCATTACTTTAGCCGTATATAAGTATCTTTATATACGGCTCTGGTGGGAGCTGCCCGCCCACGCCCTCTCTTGGATATTGTCGTTATGTCTGTCAAACTAGACCAATTTATTCGTGTTTATTACGCTTGCATTCCAGATTGTCTCCTTTGCAATACTTCGTTACTAAGCATAACTCTTGGAAGTCCTGATTCGTAACGCTGATTGGCTAGTGCTATGTGTCAACTAAATTAGATGGATGGGCCGAATGCTTTTCTGTTTATGTGTCTAGGTGGCGCCACAAACAGTACTAAGTCACGTGCGGTTCGCGTGATTTTCTTCCTAGGTCAATCAATAACATAGGCGCTGCCATTGGTTGATACAAATCACGTGCCTCAAACTCCTGTTTTATGGTGCATTGTGACCCTAACCCTAACCCTAACTCTAACCCTAACCCTAACCCTAACCCTAATCCTAACCCTATTTTTAAAAAAATATAAAAAATTAATTGTTGTTATTAAATTGTTGTAAATAAATCATGTAAATATTTGCGTTAATTGTAAAAAATTGTTTAACGGATAAAGATAGAAAAATACAGAAAACAGGAAAATAATTAAAAAACGGGTGGGATTCGATCCACCTACCTTTTAGCCTTGGGTTTCGTGCGTACTCGTTCGGCTACCAGGGTTATTTCAATTACAGATTTTGCATGTGCTATGAATATGTCGAGACTGTGACGTCATTGAGCGACGAAACAATCTCAACCAATAGCAGCGCTCACTAGAGCCCTATGTTCTTGATTGACCTAGGAAAAAAATCACGCGTGCGGTTCACAGAGTCGACGAATCAGATATTATCTCTTCTATGACGCAATGGCTGCTATTACCCGCCTGCCCTGCCCCCTGGTGGTAATTGTGCGTTTGTTTGTGCGTAGGGATCAGTAAACTCGTTCCCGCGCTAGCGTCTGCTGCGGCAGCTGCGTTGCTGATGGTCATCGTCATCGTCGTCATCATCGTCGTCATCAGGTAAGCTAGATGTGAATGTGTGTGCGTGCGTCCGTGCGTTTGTTAGTCTGTGTACTTGCGGTTCATGCCGCTCGCGCGAGTGTGCGTGCATGCTGTGTGTGATCGTGTGGTTGGTGTGTGTGTGTGTGTTGTTGGTTGTGTGTGATGTGTCAGACGTGTGTGTGTGTGTGTTGTGTGATGTGTGCTGTGTGTGTAGTGACGTGTGTGTGTGTGTGTGTGTGTGTGATATTGCTTCATCGGCGCGGGGGGGGCCGGTGTCTGCTGCGTGCGTTAACGTAATTGCGTTCGTTGAGCTGTACGTGCGTTTGCGTATGTGAGTGTCGTTAGGTATACCGCCATGCCTGAAAAGTATGTCAGACGATCCAACATGACTCACGGCGTTTGACACTAACTGATTTTACCGACAGGAGGCGAAAAAGACCCGACACTGCTCCTCTCTCTACTCCCTCTTCCGACGACCCAGGTGGCGCTGTCTCAACCAACGCACCAGCCAACCAACAAGAGAGCATCATCTACAACGAGATATACGATTCGTCGACGCCTCAACAAACTAAGCTGCGCGATGATGTAGGGGGCGCCACTAGCCAGCCCGGCGGCATGACCTATAACGACATGTACGAGTCGGCCGATGGAGCTGCCGGAAACAATGGAGCAGCGAATGACGGTGACGCCATCTATAACGATATCTACGAAGGAGGTTGCGGTGCTTCAATGCAAGTCAACGACATTTACGAAGCCGGCGCGTCGGCCGACGAGTACGATTACACATACGCGCCAGTAGGTGGCGCCACTGGGCAGGACGTCGGTGCAGACGGAGTGTACGCAACCATTCAGTGATGCCGTGCTGTGACGAGCGACGTGCGGTGTTCGTGCGAACAGATTATGCAGCACGTGACAATGAAAACACTGCGACGATTACGTCACACTGACGTCGTCACCACGTTATTCGAATTGTTGGCGCGACCGATCACCGTCGACAAGCTGTGTGGAAGAGGAAGAACCGTATTGCTTATAGTGACAATACTACCATCTTACACACACGCCTGCACGTACGCACGCGCACACACACGCACGTACGCACGCATGCATGCATGCACGCACGCACACTCACACGCACACACACACACACACACGCACACACACGCACACGCGCACGCGCACGCGCGCGCACACTCACACACGCACATCACACGCACGTACACACACACACACGTACACGTACACGCACACGCACACACGCACGCGGACGCACGCGCACGCACACGCACACACACACGCCATAATTAGCTAACATATTAACAATAATTTACTCGAATTGATCCTTGGACGATTGACTCTCACTGCAATCTTCTACGCACTCTACTACGTACAAACCTTACATAATTTGTTCAAATCTGGGGCGTTTGTACTATATTTCACATAACAACTGTAGGATAAACTTCTATCAAGAGTTGTACCCTGTACTATTAACTCCCAGTCCAATACCATACGTCCTACCTTATATATAGATCGCACGCATGTATATTTTGTATTTGTCCCTATATTAAATCTGTCCAGAATTCATTTTAAATGAGAATATGACAAATGACAAGGAGAAACAAAATAATTCCCGTGTGCACTGTATTCTATATTTTGTATTTTGTATACTATATTGTTGATTTTGTAATATATATTCTGTATTCTATATTCTGTATTTTTAGTCTATACTCTATGTTTTGTATTTGTCTCTATACGATCGCTCATTAAAAAGGAAAATCTCTTGTCCACTGAATATAATTGTTTTGGCGAATTTCACGAGACCGTACACACAGGCGCACGCACGATTTCCGGTAACGGGACGCCCGTCTGCTTCCAATTTCCGGCTTCGGCAATCTCGCGAGAATGTGTGGTTGTTTAGCACGTATCACTATATAAATATCGAATTATTATCTCAATTCGGAATTAAAAGGAATCAGTTGCGCTTAAATGATACGCATTACATCTGTTAGTGTTTTCACTCTGTATAGCTCCATAGTGATAAACTCGTAGAACTCAATCGGGGCAGTGACAGTGGATCTGCGTCCTGTAGAGACGGTCCATGTCCCCGCTACACACACGGGGGTAGTGGCAGTAGATTTGCGTCCCGTAGAGACGGTCCAGGCCTCCGCTACACACACGGGGGTAGTGGCAGTGGATCTGCGTCTTGTAGAGACGGTCCAGGCCTCCGCTACACACACGGGGGTAGTGGCAGTGGATCTGCGTCTCGTAGAGACGGTCCATGCCTCCGCTACACACATGCGTAAGATGCGTTACTTTCTTAGCCGTTAGAAAAATTGCAATGAACGCCAACATTTCGTCTCCACTAACATGTATTTGACCGCATGGTCAGAGATAACATTCTTTTCTTCTTATTTTTGAAAAATTATCTCTTAAAAAGCACACGATACAACGCACAAACGTGTTATATATACTTAACTTGTAATAATGACAATTGCACGTAAGCCATTGCATCTTCCGAGCACTATCCCCATACTTACGATCAACGTCAGAGATATTATATGTTGCTACGCATAGGGAGCAGATTTCACAGTGAGATAAATATACGCACTTTGACTAAGACGCGAGCAGTGATTGTAAATACCTCCTATAGGTGGCGCTATATATATATGTCTTTCTCTCGTATAATTACCTTTTCTCTCACTGTTTACTAATACTCACAGAGCTGTATATAATAACATGATGTTATTATATGCAACGCAGTGTTACAACTGCTGCCAGGAGAGGCGCCATGCGCATGCGCAACTACTGCCTCAATCCGCCACATTACATCTAGCATCAACTGGTAATCAACTAAGTAAAAGAAAGCCGATGGGAGCGCGTGTATAGTAACAAACAAATGAGCATGCTTCACACTTCAGACGACTTCCACAACTTTGCGAGAATCTCCTCTCTCTGTAGCTTCGTCTGCAAATAGATGGAGACACTTGTCCATTAGTCTGCATCGCTACAGCATAATCCACTTAGGTGTATATAACAACATTAGGAGTGTATAATATAGACT
Source organism: Priapulus caudatus (assembly GCF_000485595.1). Classification (NCBI taxonomy): domain Eukaryota; kingdom Metazoa; phylum Priapulida; class Priapulimorpha; order Priapulimorphida; family Priapulidae; genus Priapulus; species Priapulus caudatus. Next base: position 83,698 of record NW_014577888.1, on the reverse strand, counting down.
CTATCAGACTATATTATACTGATAACATGCTGTTCACTAGGTTATTATTGTATAGAGCTCACTGACGTAATCTCATTACTAAAACCTCGCAATGTCTGCGCGGATGTATGAAACAGATGCAATAAGGCTATAACATGTATTCATTACGTATGCAGGCAGTTTTTACACATGCGCGCACACATGCGTGATAATTATGTATCTGTGCTGCGTATTCAACACGTTCTCTGACGTGTGGTGACGTGAATTACGTGTGGTGACGTGAAATTACGTGTGGTGACGTGTAGTGACGTGTGGGGACGTATAATGGCGAATAATAACAACGAAAAGAAAAAGAAGAAGAAGAAGAAGAAGAAGAAGCAGAAAAAGAAGAAGAAGAAAAACTAGAAGAAGAAAGATAGGAGAAGAAGAGAAGAAGAAGAAGAGAATGAAGAGGAGAAGAAGAAGAGAAGAGGAGGAGAAGAAGAAGAAGAAGAAGAAGAAGAAGAAGAAGAAGAAGAAGAAGAAGAAGAAGAAGAGAAGAAGAAGAAGAATATGATGATAATGAAAATGAAGAAGAAAATGAAGAAGAGAAGAAGCAAAAAGAAGAAGATGACAAAGAAAATGATGATGATGACGATGATGACGACCACGACGACGATGATGATGATGGCGACGACGATGATAATGATAATGTCAACGAAGGATATTATCCCAGCCCATGATGTATGTAATGCGTCTATGTTTAGTGCGTGACAGGTCAATGCCGTGGTGGCGTACTCACAGTTAAAGTGTTGATCTCTCGTGAGAACGCTCCCAGTTCCTTCGCTACCTGCTCATCCTTCTGAAATTATTATTATTATCATTATTATTCTTCTTCTTCTCTTCTTCTTCTTCTTCTTCTTCTTCTTCTTCTTCTTCTTCTTCTTCTTCTTCTTCTTCTT
>NW_014577888.1:81836-82768 GCF_000485595.1 Priapulus caudatus | reverse complement strand
GGTATATAGTATATGGTATATGGTATATGGTATATGGTATATGGTATATGGTATATGGTATATGGTATATAATATATAGTATATAGTGTCTAGTGCGTGTAGTATGTTACCTTTATCTTCATGGCTGGAGTCAGTGGGATTTGCTCTGTCCTCGATTCACTGTCTCTCTTCATCTGTAGACATTCAACGCCGACCAGATCGCTGAAATGCGTCGATAGGTGTCGCCGCAGTAGCGTCTTGCTGGGTGGGATACTGAGCAGCTGAGCGAGTAGGTCAGCAGTGAAGCGTGATTCCATCACCTGTCATTAACACACCTGTTAGCTATCACCTGTCACACAGTCATTAACACACCTGTTAGCTATCACCTGTCACACAGTCATTAACACACCTGTTAGCTATCACCTGTCACGCAGTCATTAACACACGTGTTAGCTATCACCTGTCACACAGTCATTAACACACATTTAATAATCTGTTATTTGGCAGGAAGTGACTCTTAAGAAATAGCTTCTAGGCCTGCTAATGAAACAGGGCAATCTCAGTCACTCTTGAAAATTACTTTAAAGATAGTAACTATGGCAACCACGGCAACGATGGCAACCACGGTAACGATGGCAACCACTGTAACGATGAAAACCACGGTAACGATGACAATCACGGTAACGATGGCAACCACGGTAACGGTAACGTCAAAGTAGTTCAAAGCTAAATTATTCGTGATCGGCTTCAAAATTGGCTCGCTAGATGGCAGCAGGGGCGCTGTACTCACGATGAGGGCTCCGTGCACGCCGCTTCCGCGCAGGTTGGGAGCGTATTCGGACAGGTTCACCGAACGCAGCCATTCCATGACGCGGTGATTTGTCCACATCATCACCTCGCGCGGATTGTTGAGCACGACCTGTGAAGCACGGAAGCATGCGGAGGCTGAGGCG
>NW_014577888.1:74232-81826 GCF_000485595.1 Priapulus caudatus | reverse complement strand
CCCTATAGCCAAAAATTTTCCTTAGGGCATACTCTAACAGTGTGCCAAAGCTCATGCTTGTATCATAAAAATCACAATTCATTCACAAATCTGCCGGGCTACAACGACAACAACAAGAATAACACAATGTCTATGACAACACTGACGACGATGACAACGACAAGCACAACGACAACGACAACGGCAATGATGACAACGACGACGACGACAACGACGACTACAATGACGACTATGATGATGATGATGATGATCATAACGATGACGACAACGATGACAACGACAACGACGACTACTACGATGACGACAACTACAAAACCTACGATCGTGAGGTAGTTCAGCATTCTTCCGTCCACTCTGTTGCTGTTAAACACGTCTTTGTACTGTGGCAAGCCCACGTCACCAAGCCACGCTGTAACAAATTAACCGTTACCATAGTAACCATTATCATAGTACGGCTAGTAGACAGGCCGTATAACAGCCGTATAACATAATATAGGATGCAGGATAATATATAGGCGTATGACGAGGAGGATAGGACGATAGGAGTATATAAGCAGACGAGAGGCCAACTGTTCTGGCTTCACTAGTCACTAGCAGCGCCATCTAGAGGAGGGGTTATCAATGACTTACTCGTCACCCACTGATAGTCGAGCTCACTCGCCGGAGAATCTTCCTCCGATCCTGCCGCCTGCAGAGCTAACTGCAGCTTCTTCCTGTGCAGAGGGTTCTGAATTCCCAGCTCCTGTACGGTAGTAGAGGAAGACATACGGCGTAAGATTCGAACAAGCTACATCACACGAAGATCGCTAAAGACGAGATAGAAAGAGAGAAAGGGACAGCCGGGGTGGCATACGGAGAGAGAGGGACAGCGGGGGTGGCATACGGAGAGAGAGGGACAGCGGGGGTGGCATACGGAGAGAGAGGGACAGCGAGGGTGGCATACGGAGAGAGAGGGACAGCGGGGGTGGCATACGGAGAAGGGACAGCAGGGGTGGCATACGGAGAGAGAGGGGAGAGAGATGGAGGAGGTGGGGAAAAAGAGAGAATGGAGAAAGAGACAAGCAGGCAGCAGATAAACAGGCAAGGTTGGCAGACAGGCAGGCAGGCAGGCAGACATACATACAGACATACAGACAGGCAGGCAGGTGGACGGACAGACAGAAGGACACACAGACAGAAGGACACACAGACAAAAGAAACAGCGAAACAGAACAGACGGACGGACAGACAGACAGACACATAGAATGAGCGGGGAATGATGGGTGCTGGGGAGGTGTGAGAGGATATTGTACCTGTACAAGGTCTTGTGTGGTCGCCTGTAGAAGTTGCTCACCGTCCCGCAACCAAGCCCTGCAGCTGCCCACGTACTGCGACAGTCCCATGGTATGCATCCACAGCGCCACCTGGTCGGCATCCCAGCGCGAAAACGGAACGTCCAACTCCCTGGAGAGTACGTTGGTAGTTAGATTAGTTGACGATAGATGGCGTGCAAGAACTGCTAGATTTAGATTTATGGCGTGGGAGATTGTTGCCAGGCGGGAAAGCGTCATTCAGGGACCACGTACATCATCAAGGGGTCACGTATACGTCATCGTCACGTCATCGTGGCTGTCCAATCAGATGTTTCCATTATCAGCCGGCACGACTCGCGATTTGACAATGCCGATGACGTATCAGTGACGTACGTAACCCCTTATGATGTTCCTATTGCCCACCTACACGCCACGAAAAATCGATAAATCGATCAATTAGCGAGCAAACGATTACGAATACCTAAAAATGGAATATTGGCTAAAAGATTTTTAAAACATAACTTCCAAATTGCTCCGAACAAATTTCAAACGAAACCACATAGAGAGACTTACGGATGACGGAAGGCCTTGTAGTAGCTGACGGCAGGGGGCGCCAGCGATCTGTAGACACCATAGTGGATGCGCTCTTGTTGTGGGTCCAAGGCGGAGAGTGGGCGCGATGGCAGAGCCTCCGTTATTGGCTCCGACGACCGTCGTTTCCTGTTTAGCAGACGACACATATTTCAACACAACGCCACTACGTGATGATGCTCTCTTGTTGTCAATTGTAAAATAGTAGAACCATGAAACCATTAATAATACTGACGTTCTCTTGTTACTATGAATGTTTCTTTCGTGCTACCGCTAGTGATGTTTCTATATAATACTATATATACTATACAATATATCACACAATCATTATATATATAATGCTATATATATATATTATTATATATGCGCAGATCTTAGCTGTTGTTGCTGACGTCACACCTCGAGAATAGCTTTCGCAGTCCCTTCAGTTCTTTGTGCGGTGATTTCATCACAGGCTGCTGGCCGTGAGTGAAGGTCGCCGACTGTCGTGCAAGCTGGTTCGAATGCACCTCACCTACGCAAAGATGGCGGCGGTGACGCAAAGATGGCGGCGGTGACGCAAAGATGGCGCCGGTGACGCGAAGATGGCGGCGGTGACGCAAATATGGTGGCGGTGACGCAAAGATGGTGGCGGTTATGGTAAATATTAGATGATATGCAGTTCTGTCGATGATTCGATCTTTCCTCCTCGTTAGTCGCCCAAATCATTGTTTCCATCGCTTGTTTCAAATCGGAATCGACTTCAGCCGCTGAAATAAGAGCAATCCAATCGATCAATCGATCGATCGATGCAATCAAAATCAATCAACGCCAATCAATCAACCGACCGACTAATCAATCGCTCAATTTATCTAATCTATGTATCTATTTATCTATTTATTTATTTATCTATCTATCTATCTATGTATGCTATCTATCTATCTATCTTTTTTAACTATTCTATCTATGCTATTCTTCTATCTATCCTATTATCTATCTAATCTTCTATCTAGCTATTTATCTATCTATCTTGAATCTATCGGATCGATCGATCTATCTATCATGTATCCCATCCATCTATCTATCTCTCTAATCTATCTATCTATCTATCTATCTATCTATCTATCTAATATATCTATCTATCTATCTATCTAATCCTAAATCTATGCTATCTATCTATCTAATCTATCTATCTAAATATATCTATCTATCTTACCTTTATCGAATCGATATTCAGCAATTTAAAACAATCAATCAATCAGAGCAATCAATGCAAGCAATTTAATCAATTCTATAATCAATTAATCAAACCAACATAGATTATGAGTCAATGCTATCAAATCGGTTTAGCATCTGACACGGGTGAGGTGGCAATGCTAGTGGACATCGGCATCATGGCAGAAGGAATAGCTTAACAAGCTTACACTAATCTAATGGCTCTAAAATTATAACAATTTAATTATATAATGATAATAATTAATTACTCAATTATATACGAGAACGCAACTTAAATACTGTAATGTCGATATTAGAAGTATATATATAATATATATACATAAGCAGATTGTAAATAAACAATAATTAATTGTTATAATTACGCCCATGTAACAATATTATATTTAATAGATTTTTTATCAATAAAAAAGATTTAAAATCGTACGTAAAGAATAATCGTAAAATAACAATTAATTAACATAGTTAGAACATTAATTCATCGTGTTTCTGTAGTAAAAGACATGCCAGTGTGGTGTTAGAAGAGAACACACCTGTTAGGAGACGCATGAAGTTTATGATGCCGTCATTGGCCAGGTTTCCGTGTTTATGAGACGCGTAGTGCCATATAGCATGCAGCTAGCAGCAAGCAGCAGGCAACAGCAATCAGTCATCATTCGTCCGTCATCATCATCACCAAATCCATCATTATCATTATCATCATCATTATTAGGAGCAAAAAGAAGAGAAACAACAAACAACAACAACACGCCAACCAACAACAGCACAGCAGCAAGTAGCAAGCAGCAGCAGTAGTAGTAGAGCAGTAAGCAAGCAGCACAGTAGCAGTAGAAGCACTAGCAGCAGCAGCAGCAGAGCAGAGGCAGTAGCAGCAGCAGCAGCAGCAGTAACAGGCAGCAAGCAAGCATCTAAGCAGGCAGAAGCAGGCCAGCAGCAAGCAGCAACAGCAGCCGAGGTGGTAGCAGCGCAGCAGCAGCAGTGGGAACAGAAGCACCGCGCCATACAAAACGTGCGAATGCTGCAACAAAATCCCTCGAAAATTCTGGTAAATAAATACAAACGTTTACACATTCAAGTTGTGCGCGTGCGAGTATATGTTGCGCGCGTGTGTGTATGCCTCGCGCGTACGTAGCGTGCGTGTGTGTGCGTGCGTGCATAACGCGTGTGTATGTGCGTGCGTGTGTAAGCTACCATGAGAAGCTTGCCCATCGAGTTTTGGGGTGTGTTGCGAGGGAGTCGACAAAAATAGATTGCAGCCTTGCTGCCCGTAGGCACCGCGCGGGTTCTAATTTACGAACATTGCGATGACCTCTCGTGAACCTTAGAGCTCATCGTTCTGCCGTCGTCATAGTGACATGGCATCAGCAGCTGGCAGCAGCGGGAGGGTTTGCCACAGCACCACCTGCTGGAGCCCATGCAGTCCCTCATGACAGCGGGGGAGAAAATAAGGTATACCGAATGGCACACCAAGAGCTTCAACCGCTATCAAGCTAGTACTTAATATACTCTACTTTATGTTAGTCTACTATTTGTTATGTGAGGAGTAGTCGATATGTGGTAGTCGAATCTGGTTAACTGTCAGTCAGTTACCGCTAGGCAGAGAGAGTTTGGCTGTCAGTTTAATAAAAGCATAGAAAGGGGAGAGAGAGCCAAAGGTGGGAGGGAGACCAGAAGGAGAAGGGAGAGAAAGAAGGAGAGCGAAAAGAAAGAGAGAGAGAGGCGAGAGAAAGGTCGAGGAAAGCGAGAAGAGAGAGAGAGAGAGAGAGAAGAGAGAGAGAGAGAGAAAGAGAAGAGAGAGAGAGAGAGAGACAGAAAGAAGAGAGTGCGAGAGAGCGAGAGACTCAGAGAGAAGGAGAGAGAGAGAGAGAGAGAAGAGAGAGAGAGAAGAAGAAGAGAGAGAGAGAGAGAGAGAGAGGGCGAGAAGCGCGCGCAACGGCTGTATATATCATGGTAGTCAATTGCACTGTTAAGAGGGATAGTATCTGGTAGTCAGGCTATTATGTGTAGCTAAAGTGTAATAGTTATTATATATTAGCTATATGTGTAACAGGGTTGCTAGCCCATAGCTCACACAGCGTGCACACACACGGACGTCACTAGCAAGATCTTACACTTTCGTCTCAGACGAGTCAATTGTAACGCAGATTTAAGCCGTTCGATCGCCTTCTGTAAACCAAACACAATGTTCACAAAACATTGTTAAAACAACGTTCGTAACAAATGTTAGTAATCAATGTTCACGAAACAATTTTCATATACAATGTTCATTGACAATATTTTTCAAACCAATATTCAGGAGAAATTTTTAATAAGAAATACTGTTTACAAACAATTTTCATCATTAGTAAAAATATTCGGTAAACGATCCCAATGAACAACTGTTCATGAAACGCATGTCTACGGATAATGTTCAAAAAATAATGTTTTACAACTTTCGTAAACAAAATGTTTTATAAAACAAATGTTCGTAAACAATTTCATAAACAATCCCTCTCTCTGAGTAACTCAGAAGAAAAAGCACTGAGATAATCTCTACTTCTACAGATGGTGGCGCTTTTCGTAAGGTGCCTATCGAGCATCGACCAGAAACCGCACTATAACTAAGCAGTAGTAAAACATTAAAGGGCATGATCCAGAGAGACATGATAACAAGATTGGCGTGAACAGCTTTGCTGTTGATCCTGCGAGGCGCTGCGGCGCGATGAGACGCGCCAGTTCCGCGAGATAAGTGCTGTCCGCAGTGGATACCGTGCGCCAAAAATTCGAGGGGCCCGGCGCACGTCTCCCCACAGCGGCTCAGCGGATGGTCTGTAGTTTTAGAAATAACAATAAGGACTTGATTCTAAAATAAGAACTATAGGCGGCTAAATAGAAGAAATATAACACACCTTTGAATTTTTTGAGCTAGTCCAGTCAAAGGGCTTGTTGTGGAGCCCATATCAGGGGCTTTCCAATGATAATGGCCCGATAAAATTGTCAAAGTGGAATTGTGTTTTTCGGAAAAACCCCAAAACGAAAAGTATCCCTCTTACATCCCGCTGTACAAATACCAACGGCATTCAGGCGTCAAAACAAAACAGAGATGAAATTGTGTGAGTTTGGCGGCCTTGAACGCACTGCATTGACGAACAAGAACTGTTGAAGCAAGACACTTGGAACTCTCAATAAAATAAATATTCCAAAATTTTTGAATCGACGCTGTGTGGCAAAATAGGTGAACGTAGGGCCTATGTGAAACATATACGTTAGTACTTACTGTGACATATCAGTGAACTAACTGACACCCTAAAGTTCGTAAAATGTCTTTGCAAACCTTAAGAAATGCTGAAGGAAATTCGAGGCTTATCATCGCAGAACTCCCGAACCACCGTACGTCAACAAAGCTATATGTAAACAAACACGGCGTGTTGCGAGTGCCTGACCTCCGATATCCATTTCAAAGGCCCGCTTACGCCAAGCATAAAGCGCGGAGGCAGGCAAGATTCACCTAGTTACTTCATTGGGGCTAAAACAATCGAGTAGCGCGGTTAGGGATTCGGAAAACTTATTTAATTTGAAAAGAACTTCCAATGTTCAAGAATGACGTCACTCATTTACTGTCCGACAGAGGCGAGGAAAATGCCGAAAAATTTCCACTATCGATTGCGAAAATGCATGCGGCCGGGTATTTCATTATTTTACGAAAAGTAAACAGGCTGGCGAAATATCAGTGAGTATAGTAACTGGTAAAGTCGGTAACCGCACCATTATTCATCACACAAAGAAAACGGCCGGGCTATCTGATACGAGAATGCGAAAATGCAACAGAAAGACGTCAGCGCAGTGAGCTAAAACAGCGGTTAGTTTTGTATTATGTCGCCAACTCTATTCGTAGGAAACCGTTCTAACATAGTCAGAATGCCCTAGTTTCCGAGATCGGGCGATTTGGGCGTGAATGGGTCCCCAACCTTTGAAAATTGATAGAAGAGGTGCGGCGTAGGCTGTGATTGGGAAGACACAAAGTCGCAATCCTCGGTGCGCCTCGCATCATGGCCGCATCACGTCCTAGAAATTCTAGAAGGAATAAAATTCCGAAAAATGAATTGGAATTGGCGGAGAATACTCACCGGATGTTGAGTATGTCCAGCAAGACGGATCCCTTCCTTCGGCACGTCGCTCTCAAGTGCAGAACCTGACTCTCTCTATCTGACTATATTGAATTGCAGCAGCTTAATCTCTACTATAAGAGAAGCACATTATATAAATGTATATTTACCATATACGCATATTAAATATATATATGATGTAGAAAAAAAATTAATTTAATCGACTAAAATCTCTCTTCACCAGACATAAAAATACAACAATAAGCCTGATGAAGAGAGATTAATTTCGAATGCTTACTGATTCGAAATTTAACACCCTATTCTATTGTTACTACATTTATTTCAATATCCTACATGGCTGGTTCATGGTGTTTACTTCTTACTCTTTCTCTCTCTCTCTCTCTCTCTCTCTCT
>NW_014577888.1:63860-74222 GCF_000485595.1 Priapulus caudatus | reverse complement strand
GAACGATCCGCTCTCTTTCTCTCTCTGTCTCTCTCTCTCTTTAGCTCTCTCTCTCTCTCTTGCGCTCTCTCTCTCTTTTTCTCTCTTTGTCTGTGTCTCTTTCTCTCTCTCTCTCTCCAACTCTCTCCCTCTCGTCACTCTCTCTCTCTCCTCTCTCCCCTTTATCTCTCTCTCTCTATCTCTCTTTTCTTCTTTCTGTCTGTCTCTCTCTCTCTCTCTCTCTCTCTCTCTTACTTACGTCTTCAAGAAATTTTGATGTTTCGGAAAAATTGTGTCTAGGGATCCATTCAAAAAACCTAGAAATTTTGGCTGGCCTCTTTATCAAATGACAATACATGTCAATCGGATATTATAATAACGGCATACTAGGAATAATAGTAATAATAGTAATAATGCAAAAACGATCATAATAATAACGGAATGGCCGATGACCGTCACGCACCCCACATGACGCCCTCTGATTGTGCATTGTTGAGGCGACCTCTACTCGCGCTGTCGATAACGCGATGGCGACGAGACTGTGGCGGCGTCTGCAACGACAACCAGAGGAACTAACGGGTGCGGCTAAGGCGGCGACAAAGTCTGCGCGCAAGGGGGATACGCCATGATCCTATATTCGGCCGTTTTTGTTCTGATTCATGTAAAAAACATTAGGACAATGCCAGAGGTCGCCTGTACTGCACCTACATTCGTGGCTGCTATTCCGACTAAAAGATACTTGATTCTGATAAATACGTTTTGTCGTTAGTAACCAAGTATATATGAGGTTCGCTGCTTTGTTTTCCTACCAGGGAGGCGCGCTGCAATCTCCTCGTAGCTGCGGGTCTTGCGCGCCCGTTGCCCTGTTGTTGGGTCGTGCAGTAGGTGTTTACCCTGTTAGAAGCAACCAAAGCGTAATAAGTATAGAGCACAAGCAATGAGAACGGAGAGGAACAAAGGAGGTGCAGGAGGGAAAGGACTGAGAACGTGTGGTGAGTAAGAAAGGGTCGGTTGTTACATGTAAGCCAGTCAGCTAATATTAGATAAACACAGAAGTAGAAAGGGTATGGAAAGTGAGGAGTAAGGATGGTAGGAGCAGAGGAAGAAAATATAATAAAGACAATAGAATAAAAGAAATAAATTCATAATGAGAAAAAAAGTAGTGAAATATTCAAAGCTTTCCTGCTCCAGCGTGTCGGTTGTTTTTCTTGTTACTCCTACCTTATTGCTAGCACGTACCGGCCGCTGAGTCGCTAGCAGCAGATGAGCCTTGTTCCAGCGGCACTCAGAGCCACCTGATGGTCGTGCGAACACGCGGCTGCATAGGCGGGGAGTTGGGGAGCGAGTGTGACGCAGCAGTCGCAGTAATCCACGTAACCGCCAGCCGAAGCGGACGGAGGCGGCGTTTTGAGTGTCGCGGTCCGTACGCGTTGGCAAGCTGAATCCGTGCGCGCGCATCGTGACGCCCAGATGGCGACACTTGTCGCCGCGTCAGCGAGCTGGCGAGTCGAACCACTTGTGCGTCTTATCGGTGGCGTCGCCTGGCGCGGAGTTTGCTTGGTCTCACGCGCTCTGGCTGGCCGCAGACGAGCGCATCTGCGACGATAGCGCAGTCGGCCACGCAAGAAGCGCCTGCTCGAAAACGAAGGGCTCGGCGTGCGCTGGAACCGCGAGTCGGCTTCGATATCGAGGAGCGAGGACCTGGAACCGTCCTAGAAAACAAAGAACAGCTTTGATTGGGCTCAGCCTGAAGGCATGTTGGATACGTCACTCCCCTTTCTTTCTCTATCTATCTCTCTCTCGTGCTCTCCTCCTCTCTACTCTCCTCTCTCCTCTCTCTCTCTCTCTCTCTCGTTCTCTCCTCTTTTCTTTGCTCTCTCTCTCGTTCCTCCTCTTTCTTCTTCTTCTCTCTCTCGCTTACTCCTCCTTCTTTCTCTCTCTCTCTCTCTCTAATCTCATTTTTTCTCTATATATTATATACACACATATGGAATCTGTGTCTATAACACTACTGAACTGCGTGTCATGTAGGACAAGCGTGTGTGTGACGAGCTGTGATTGCTCACCTGTAGATGCTGGCAGCATGAGAGAGAATGCTGCGATCCACGCGTCTCCATTCTCTGCAACGAATCAGCCAATCGAAAGTTAGCGCAGCGACCAGTGACGTATATTGTCTTTTTCTCTCTCTTTCCCTCTCTCTCTCCTCTCTCTCTCTCTCTCTCTCTCTCTCAACACACAACACACTCTCTCTCTCGGCGCGCTCATCTCTCTCTCTCTCTCTCTCTCTATCCAGCTCTCTCTCTCTCTCTCTCTCTCTCTCTCTCTCTATCCTCTCTCTCTCTCATGGCTCTCTCGCTCCTCATCTCTCTCTCTTCTCCCATCTCCCCCTCTCTCTCTCGCTCTCTCGCTCTCTCTTTCTCTTCTCTCTCTAATATATAAGCTTCCTCTCGCTCTCTCTTTCCACTTTCTCCTTTCCACAATTTCTCGTTATATATATTCTCCCCTCCGCCTTCCTCTCTCCCTTTACTCGTTTTCCCTACGCCCTTTACTCTTCTCTCTGCACGTCTCTCTCTTCTCTCTCTTTCTCTGCTCTCTCTCTCTGCTCTCTCTCTCTCTCTCTCTCCTCTCTCTCGCTTTCTATGTTCCCTACACGATCATTGTATCGATATTTATTATAATATTGGATGTAATAGTAATAGCAAGCCCGGAGCAGGCCGTACAGAAGGCCGAGAACTGACCTTTCTTTGTGACCCTGCAACGATGACGTCATTAACTTTCGCGTAGCGGTGGATAGTATTTTCTTGAGTTCTGTCGATGATTCGATCTTTCTCCTCGTTAGTCGCCCAAGTCATTGTTTCCCATCGCTTGTTTCAAATGCGGAATCGACTTCAGCCGCTGAAAATAAGACAATCCAATCGATCATCGATCATCGATGCTAATCAATCAATCAAGCCAATCAATCAACCCGACGCCGACTAATCATCGCTCAATTTATCTAATCTATGTATCTATTTAATCTATTTATTTATTTAATCTATCTATCGTATCTATGTATGCTATCTATCTATCTATCTTTTTAAACTATTCTATCTATGCTTATCTATCTATCTATCTATTATCTTCTAATCTATCTATCTTATTTATCTATCTATCTTGATCCGATGATCGGATCGATCGATCGATCCTCTCTCTCTCTCTCTCTCTCTCTCTCTATATATATATATAGATGAAGTAAGATTTACCTGTGACGAGTGAAGACTCTCTTGCACCTCCATCTTGAGTCGCTCTGCCTCGGACAGCTGAAGCCTCAGTGACGTCATCTCTCGCTGCATGACCTCGCCGTGACCTTCCATCGTCATTCTGAGATCCGTCTCCTGCGGCAGATGACGCGACAGTCGGTGACGTCACCGCGTTAAAAAACATGGCCGCGGGGCGGTGACGTCACAGCGTTAACAAACATGGCCGCGCGGCGGTGACGTCACAGCGTTAATAAACATGGCCGCGGGGCGGTGACGTCACCGCGTTAACAAACATGGCCGCGGAGTGGTGACGTTGATTGGTTGGGGCACCCCACCGCTTCTTGACCCATGAGTCTGCCTCCCCTACCCCCACCCCGCCCTCTCGTAGCTATACTAACGCACACAGCCCTCCCCCCACCTTTCTCTCCCCACTTTCTTTCCCGAACCTCTGCCTCTCCCTCGACGCAGTACCTTCTGTAGTAGTTTTTGGGTGCTCGCTAGTCTGGCGTTCCTGTCCGTAGCCGACGTCTCCAATTCTCTGATCTTATCCGCCTGAGCCTCTATCTGTTCTCCAAGCACAGACACCTACAACACACACACATACACACGACGTCATCAATACCTGTAATGTGCACAAGTGACGTCATCGATATCTGCAACACGCACATACACATGACGTCATCGACACTTTTAACACATACACGTGACGTCATCGATATCTGCAGCACGCACATACACGTGACGTCACTCATCATCTACATCGCAAAAAGAGAAGGATATAATGACGTGCGACTCTAACGCTCACTCTCAGTCTCACATTCTCTCTCCCTCTCTTACCCTCTATCTCATTCATTCTTTGCCCCACTGTCGCACACCCTCTCCCTCACTCTCTCTCACGGTTCTTCTCCCTCTCTCTCATTCTCTATCCCTCTCACTCACTCTCTCTCATACCCTCTCCCCCGCTCTCCCTCGGTTTCCCCCTCTCTTTCCCTCTCCCCATTCTCTCCCTCCTCTCTCCCCCTACCTTCCTCTCCCACCTCCCCATCTCTCTCTCCACATCAGCAGCTCACAGACGAACCTGTAGCTGTAGATTGCGCTTCTCACGGTCTAGCCTTTTCAGTCTCTCCTCTAACTCACCGGCAGTAGGTAGACTCCCCGTAGGACTCTAAAAGCACTTTGTTGCTGACGTCACACCTTGAGAATAGCTTTCGCAGTCCCTTCAGTTCTTTGTGCGGTGATTTCATCACAGGCTGCTGGCCGTGAGTGAAGGTCGCCGACTGTCGTGCAAGCTGGTTCGAATGCACCTCACCTACGCAAAGATGGCGGCGGTGACGCAAAGATGGCGGCGGTGACGCGAAGATGGCGGCGGTGACGCAAATATGGTGGCGGTGACGCAAAGATGGTGGCGGTTATGGTAAATATTAGATGATAGAACGACGCTCTCTTTCTCTCTCTCTGTCTCTCTTTCTCTCTTTAGCTCTCTCTCTCTTTCGCTCTCTCTCTCTCTCTCGCGCTCTCTCTATCTTTTTCTCTCTCAGTCTGTCTCTCTTTGTCTGTGTCTCTCTCTCTCTCTCTCTCTCTCCAACTCTCTCCCTCTCTCCAACTCTCTCTCTCCCCCTCTCTCCCCCTTTATCTCTCTCTCTCTATCTCTCTTTTTCTTTCTTTCTCTCTCTCTCTCTACTTCAAGAAATTTTGATGTTTTCGAAAAAATTGTGTCTAGGGATCCATTCAAACAAACCTAGAAATTTGGCTGCCTCTTTATCAAATGACAATACATGTCAATCGGATATTATAATAACGGCATACTAGGAATAATAGTAATAATTGCAAAAACGATCATAATAATAACGGAATGGCCGATGACGTCACGCACCCCATGACGCCCTCTGTTGCATCGTTGAGGCGGACCTTCTACTCGCGCTGTCGGAACCATGGCGACGAGACTGTGGCGGCGTCTGCAACGACAACCAAAGGTAACTAACCGGTGCCGCTAGGGGGCGACAAAGTCTCGCGCAATACGCATATCCAATATTCGGCCGTTCTTTACTGATTCATGTACATTAGGAATGCCTCCGCCAGAGGTCGCCCTGGTACTGCACCTACATTCGGTGTGCATATTCGACTAACAGATACTTGATTTATGATAATAGTTTTGTCGTTAGTAACCAAGTATATATGAGGTTCGCATAGCTTTGTTTTCCTACCAAGGGAGGGCGCTGCATCTCCTCGTAGCTGCGAGGTCTTGCCGCGCCCGGTTGCCTGTTGTTGGGTCGTGCAGTAGGTGTTACCTGTTAGAAAGCAACCAGCGTAATAAGTATAAGCACAAGCAATGAGAAAGGGGAGGGAAACAAGGGAGGGTGCAGGAGGGAAGGACTGAAGAACGGTGTGTGAGTGGAAAGGGGTCGGTGTTACATGTGAGCCAGTCAGCTAATATTAGATAAACACAGAAGTAGAAGGGTAATGGAAAGTGGAGGAGTAAAGGATGGTAGGAGCAGAGGAAGGAATATAATAGGACTAATAAGAATAAGAAGAAATAATAATAAGAAAAAAAGTAGTGAAATATTCAAAGAATTTTCCTCTCCAGCGTTCGGTTCTGTTTTCTTGTTACTCCTACCTTTGCTACTGTACCGGCCGGCTGAGTCGCAGCAGCAGATGCGCTCTTGTTCCCGGCACTCAGAGCCACCTGATGGTCGGCTGCGACAGCGGCTGCATAGGCGGGGGAGTGGGGAGCGGAGTGTGACGCAGCGGTGGCAGTATCCACGGTAACCGCCAGCCGAGCGGACGGAGGCGGAGTCTTTGAGTGTCGTCCGTAACCGTTGGGCAGCTGATATCCGTGCGCGCGCATCGTGACGCCAGATGGCGCCACTTGTCCCGCCCGCGTCAGCGAGCTGGGCGGAGTCGACCACTTGTGCGTCTTATCGGTGGCGTCGCCTGGCGGCGGCGTTGCTTGTCTCACGCGCTCTGGCGTGGCCGCTAGACGGAGCCCATCGTGCGACGATGCGCAGGTCGGCCACGCGAGGGCGCTGGCGTCGAAACGAGGGCTCGGCGTGCGCTGGAACCGCGAGTCGGCTTCGATTATCGAGGAGCGAGGACTGGAACCGTCCTAGAAAACACAAGAACAGCTTTGATTTGCTCACTTAAGGCATCGTTGGATACGTCACTCTCTTTCTCTATCTATCTCTCTCTCGCTCTCTCCCTCTCTCTCTCTCTCTTTCTCTCTCTCTCTCTCTCTCGTTCTCTCCCTCTTTCTTTCTCTCTCTCTCGTTCTCTCCCTCTTTCTTTCTCTTTCTCTCTCTCGCTTACTCCCTCCTTCTTTCTCTCTCTCTCTCTCTCTCTTTTTTTTCTTTATATAATTATATACACACATATATAATCTGTGTCTATAACACTACTGACTGCGTGTCATGTAGGACAGCGTGTGTGTGACGAGCTGTGATTGGCTCACCTGTAGATGCTGCAGCTGAGAGAGAATGCTCGGATCCACCGTCTCCATCTCTGCAACGAATCAGCCATCGAAAGTTAGCGGCAGCGACCAGTGACGTATATTTGTCTTTCTCTCTCTCTCTCTCTCTCTCACACACACTCTCTCTCGCGCTCTCTCCCTCTCTCTCCTTCTCGCTCTCTCTTTCTCTCTCTCTCTCTCTATATATATATATCTTCCTCTCGCTCTCTCTTTTCCACTTTTCTCCTCTTTTCCACAATTTCTCCTTATTTCTCCCCCTCTTCCCCTTCCTCTCTCCCCTTTCTCGTTTTCCCTCGCGCCTTTCTCTTCTCCTCTCACTCTCTCTCTTTCTCTCTCTCTCTCTCTCTCTCTCTCTCTCTCGCTTTCTATGTTCCTCTTACACGATCATTGTATCGATATTTATTATAATATTGATGTAATAGGTACATAGCGGGCCGGAAAGCCGTACAGATAGCCGGAGAAGCCTGACCTTTCTTGTGACCCTGCACGATGACGTCATTAACTTTCCGGTAGCGGTGGATAGTTTTCTTGAGTTCTTCGATGATTCGATCTTTCTCCTCGTTAGTCGCCATCATTGTTTCCATCGCTTGTTTCAATCGGTCGACTTCAGCCGCTGAAAATAAGAGCAATCAATCGATCGATCAATCAATCAATCAACCAATCTATCTATCTAATCTTATCTTATCTATCTATTATTCTATCTATCTCATCGAATCGATCGCATCGATCGATCGATCTATCTATCTAATGTATCCATCCATCTATTTATTCTCTCTATCTATGCTATCTATTATCGATCTATCTATCTATCTAATTACTCTATCTATCTATCTATCTTATCTATCTATTATCTATCTATCTATCTATCTAATCTATATTATCTATCTATCATACCTATCAATCAGATAGTCAGCAATTAAACAATCAAATTCAATCAAGGCAATAAGCAAGCAAATGTTATCAATGCTATTAATCAATATCAACCAACATAATTATGAGTCAATCTATCAATCGGTTTAGCATCTGACACGGGTGAGTGGCATGCTAGTGGACATCGGCATTCATGGTAGAAGGAATAGCTTTAACAGCTTTTAACAACTATTTAATGGGCTCTAAAATTATTAACAATTTTAATTATATAATTGCACTAATAATTAATTATCTCAATTATAATAACAGACCGCACTTAAATACTGTAATGTCCGATTATTATGAATGTATATATATTATATAACATAAGCAGATTGTAAATAAACAAATAATTAATTGTTCATAATTACGCCATGTAACAATATATATTCAAAGATTTTTTTCATAAAAAAGATTTAAATCGTACGTAAGAATAATCGTAAAATAATCAATTAATAACAACATAGTTAAACATAATTCATGTTGTTCTGTAGTAAAGACATGCAGTTGTGGGTGTTAGAGAGAACACACTGTTAGGAGACGCATGCAAGCGTTTTAATCGATGCGTCCATTGGCCAGTTTCCGTGTTAGAGACGACGTAAGTGCCATATAGGTTGCAGTAGCGAGCAGCAGCCAGCCAACAGCATCAGTCTCATCGTCGTCATCATCTTCACCATCCAATCATTATCATCATTTCATCATCATTATTTAGGAGCAAAAAGAAGAGAACAACACAAACAAACACGAACAACAACAGCAGCAGCAGCAGTAGCAGCAGCAGCGTTTAGTACGTAGGGCCAAAAAAAAAAAAGCAGTAGCAGCAGCAGCAGTAGCAGTAGAAGCACCTAAGCAGCAGCAGCACGCAGCAGCAGCAGCCAGTAGCAGCAGCAGCTGCTTCAGCAGTAACGCAGCGCAGCACTGCAAGCAGCGAGGCAGCAGCAGCAGCAACAGCAGCAGTGGTGCAGCCAGCAGCAGCGCAGTGGCGAACATGAAAGCAAGCCGCGCCCTACAAAACACGCTTGCGGACATGCTGCCCACAAAATTCCTCGAAAATCCTGGTAAATAAATACAAACGTTTAACACATGCGCGTGCGAGTATATGTGCGCGCGTGTGTGTATGCGTGCGCGCGTACGTGCGTGCGTGTGTGTGCGTGCGTGCATACGCGTGTGTATGTGCGTGCGTGTGTATTCTACCATGAGAAGCTGCCCTCGGGAGTTGGGTGTGTTGGGGGGAGTCGCACAAATAGATTTGCAAAGCTGCTGGCCGTAGGCACCGGCGGGGTTCTAATTACGAACTTGCGATGACCTCTCCGTGACCTTAGAGCTCATCGTCTGCCGTCGTCATAGTGACAGGCATCAGCAGCTGGCAGCAGCGGGAGGGTTGCCACACGCACCACGCTGCTGAGCCATCAGTCCTCATGACAGCGGGGGAGAAATTAGGTTACCATGGCACACCAAGAGGCGTTCACCGCTATCACTGTACTTTACTCCTTTATGTTAGTCTACTATTTGTTATGTGAGGAGTAGTCAATATGTGTAGTCGATCTGGTTACTGTAGTCAGTTACCGCTAGGAGAGGAGAGTTTGGCTGTCAGTTATAAAAGCTAGAAAGGGGAGAGAGAGCAAAGTGGGGAGGGAGACAGAGAAGGAGAGAGAGAGAAAGAAGGAGAGCGCTAAGAAAGAAGAGAGAGAGCGAGAGAACAAGGTGAGGAAGAGCGAGAGGAGAGAGAGACGAGAGAGAGAGAGAGAGAGAGGAGAAGAAAGGAGGGAGAGAGGATGAGAGAGAGACAGAAGAGAGAGTGCGAGGAGGGAGAGTAGAGAGAGAGAGAGAGAGGAGGAAGACGAGACGAGGAGGAGAGAGAGAGAGAGAGAAGAGAGAGAGGAGAAGCGCGCGCACGCCTGTATATAATCTGGTTAGTCAATTGCAACTGTTTAGAGGATATATCTGGTAGTCAGCTATTATGTGTTAGCTAAGGGTATAGTTATTATATATTAGCTATATGTGTAACAGGGTTGCTAGCCATAGCTCACACACGGTGCACACACAACGTTCACTAGCCAGATCTTACACTTCGTCTCAGACGAGTCATTGTACCAGTTAGCGTTCGCATCGCGCTTGCTGTAAACAAACACAATGTCACAAACATTGTTACAAACACGTTCGTAAACAATGGTTTAGTAACAATGTTCACAATACAATTTTCATATACAATGTTCATGAACATATTTTCACACAATATTCAGGAGAATTTTATAATACTGTTTACAAACAATTTTCATCATTAGTAAATATTCGTAAACAGATGCTCATGAACATGTTCATGAACGCTGTCTACGGATAATTGTTCAAAAATAATGTTTACAACTTCGTAAACAAAATAGTTTTATAAACATGCTTCGTAAACAATTTTCTAAACAATCCTCTCTCTTGAGTAATCCAGAGAAAAAGCACTGAGCATATCTCTACTTCTACAGATAGTGGCGCTTTTCGTAGGTGCCTATCGAGCATGGCGACAGAAACCGCACTATACTCAGCAGGTAGTAACACACTTAAGCAGGATCAGAGAGACATGATACCAAGAATTGCGTGGAACAGCTTTGCTGCTTGAATCCATGAGCGCTGCGCGCGGATGAGACGCGCAGTTCGCGAGATAAGTGCTGTCCGGCCAGTGGATACGTGCAGCAAAGTTACGAGCGCCGGCGCACGTCTCCACAGCGGTCAAGCGGATGCCGTCTGTAAGTTTTTAGAGATAACAATAAGGGACTTTGCTTC
>NW_014577888.1:60467-63726 GCF_000485595.1 Priapulus caudatus | reverse complement strand
TAAATAAGAACTATCGGCGGCTAAATAAGAGAAATATACACACCTTTGAAATTTTTGACTACGGTAGTCAGTCAAAGGGCTTGTTGGGAGCCCATTATGCATGGCTTCCAATTGAAATGGCCCATAAAATTGTCAAGTGGAATTGTGTTTTTCGGAACCCCAAAGAAAATGTCTTCCTCTTACATGCACTCCCTGATCAATCTCGCATTCAGGCGTCAACAATAACAGAGATGAAATTGTGTTGAGTTTGCGGCTCTTGACGCACGTGCATTGCCGTACAAGACTGTTGAAAGCACAGACACTTGGAACGTCTCAATAAAAATAAATATTCACAAATGTTTTTACAATGATCGACCGCCTGTGTGCAAAATAGGTGAACGTATGTGAAACATATACGGTTAGTACTTACTGTGACATATCCGTGACTAACTGACACCACTAAATTGGTAAAATGTTCTTTGCACCTTAAGAAATGCTGAGAAATTACGAGGTTATCATCGCAGAACTCCCGAACCCCGTACGTCACAAAGCTATATGTAAACAAAGACGCGTGTTGCGAGGTGCCTGCCTCCGATATCTATTTCGAGGCCCGCTAAGCCAAGCATAAAGCGCGAGGGCAAGATGTCACCTAGCTACGTTCATTGGCTAAAACAATCGAGTAGCGCGGTTAGGGATTTTCGGAATTATTTAATTTGAAGAAAAACTTCAATGTTCAATGAATGACGCACTCATTCACTTCCGACAGCAAGTGAAAATGCCGAAAATTTTCCACTTCGATGCGAAATGCATCAGCCGGGTATTTCATTATTTACGAAAAGTAAACAGGCTGGCGAAATACAGTAGGTATAGTAACTGGTCACGTCGGTAACGCCCCATTATTGTCCATCAACGAAGAAGGCGGGGCTTATTCTGAATACGGAGATGCGAAAATGCAACAGAAGGACGTAGCGCAGTGAGCTAAACAGCGTGTTATTTTCGTATTTGTGGCAAACTCTATCGTAGGAAACCGTTCTAACATAGCAAAATGCCCTAGTTTCTGAGATCGGCGATTTGGTGCTGTTATGGGTCCCCACCTTTGAAAATATTATAGAGAGGTGCGGCGTAGGCTGTGATTGGAAGACACAAAGTGTCAATCCTTGGTGCGCCTCGGCATCATGGCCGCATCACGTCTAGAAAGTTCTAGAAGGAATTAAAATTCCGAAAATGGAAATTGGAATTGGAGCGGAGAATACTCACCGGAGTCGTTGGAGTATGTTCCAGCAAGACTGATCCCTTCCTTCGTACACTTCGCTCTCAGTGCCAGAACCTGACTCTCTCTATCTGATAGCTTAGAATGCAGCAGCTGAATCTCTATCTATAAAGAACGCACATTTATATAAATGTATATACATATACGCATACATACATATATATATATATATATATATATATATGTAGACAAAAAATTCTACAATAATCTCTCTTCACCAGACTATAAGGACAACAATGAGCCTGATGAAGAGAGATAATTCTCGAAAGCTTACTGATTGAAATTTAACACCCTATTCTATTTTTCTACATTTATTATCATATCTACATGTGTTTTTACTTCTCTTTCTCTCTCTCTCGTCTCTCTTTCCGGATGGTGCTGCGTCTCTCTCCATGATATATAGTATATAATGAAGTAAGATCTAAGCCTGAAGCGAAGGAAGACTGCTCTTGCAACCTCCATCTGAAGTCGCTACTGCCCGTTCGGACACTGAAGCCTCAGTGACGTCATCTCTCGCGGGCAGTGGACCGTCGCGCGGTGGACCTGCGAGCGGTCATGTCTGAGATCCGTCTCCTGCGTGCAGGGATACGCGACAAGGTCGTGATTCACCGCGTTAAGTAAGACATGGCCGCGGGTCTGTTACGTCAACAGGCGTAACTAAACATTGTGCGCGCGTCGGGACGTCACAGCGTTAAATAAACATGGCCGCGCGGAGTGGTGTACGTTGAATTGGTTGGGCCCCACACCGCTTCTTGACGGCCATGGAGTCGGCCGTCCGCGTAGCCGGCCACCGTTGGTGGACCCGCCCTCCGTAGCATACAACGCAGCAGCCAGCCTCCCCATCGCTTCTCTCCCCGACTTTCTTGCCCGAACGCTGCTGCCCTCTCCTCGACTCGCATACCTTTCGTAGAATTTTTGGTCTGCGCTAGCGGCGTTCCTCGTCCGTAAGCCGACGTCTCAATTCTCTATCTATCCGCCTGAGCCTCTAATCTGTCTCTAAAAGCACAGACGACCTACAACAGCACACACATACAACACGGACGTCAATCAAGTATAACTCTGTAATGTGCACAAGTGACGTCATGGAATCGCAACACGCACATAAACACAGACGGTCATCGACAGCTTTAACACATACACGTGACGTCATCGATATCGTGCAGCGACCACATACACGTGACGTCCACTCACATCTACATCGCAGAAAGAGAAGGATATAATGACGTGCGACTCTAACGGCTCACTCTCAGTCTCACATTCTCCTGCCTCTCTCTTACCCTCTATCTCAAATTCATTCTTGCCCCACTGTCGCACACCCTCTCCCTCATGTCTCTCTCACGGTCCCTCCCTTCTCTCTCATTCTCTATCCCTTCTCACGACACTCTCCACATACCTCTCTCCCGCGAGCGAGCGCGCGCGCGCGCGCCCCCCCCCCCCCCCCTCCCTCCTCTCTCCCCCTATTCCTTCCTCTCTCGCCACCGTCCCATCTGCTCTCTCTCACATCAGCGAGTCTCACCAGACGAAACCTGTAGCGCTAGATTGCGCTTCTCACGGTCCCGTAGGCCTTTTCAGTCCCTCGTCCTCTAACAGTCCGGCAGTAGGCTAGACTCACCGCGTAGGACTCTGAAAGCACGTGCAACACACAGCGTGAGCAGGACCGTAATATGGCAGACGGTCAACAAGGATGGTGACCCTATATGGGCATGACGTCACAGGATGGGAGACCGTAGATGGGCATGACGTCACAGGATGGGAGACCGTAGATGGGCATGACGTCACTGGATGGGAGACCGTAGATGGACATGACGTCACTGAAGGAGTTGTCGTATTTATTTCCAAACTCCGTCTTGTGTCGTTGAGAGTGTAAGGGGGCGCTGCGAGCGCGTTTACGGGAGACGTATAATCGTGTGTTTGTGTTGGAAGCGATATATATATATATATATATATATATATATATAGTGCGAGCTAATGTACACTATCACTATCGACGCCTAGTAGAGAGAGAGAGAG
>NW_014577888.1:54843-60378 GCF_000485595.1 Priapulus caudatus | reverse complement strand
TAGTGTTTGTGTTTCGGAAGCATATATATATATATATATTATATTTATATATATGCGGAGAGGCTGATGAAACTAATCGGACTATCCAGCCTAGCAGATGAGAGAGCCCCCCGCGAGAACGGAACAGGACAGCGCGGACTCTACCTCATGACAGCACAGCCTCTGTATCGCAGGAGTTCCTTGCCGGTTAGTCGTCGTTCGTGCCCTGCATGGCTCCCCCTGGCTGCCTGCCTGGCTGTTGCTTACTCTTGGCTTCTGCAGGACGTGAGCCATACGCTCTGGCAATCCGTGTTACGATTTTCTCCATCAGTGTATCAGTGTCGCTGCGCTGGTTGGCGCTGCATGGTGCGGTTGCCACCGGCGAGGGCCACTTATAGCTCTAACTAACGTAAGGGGGTCTGGGTCAGTGGGCGGGCACAAGCTCTTAACCTAACAACTTTTTGTCTCTGCGGGGAAGTTTATATATATATATCTATATATTACTA
This sequence comes from Priapulus caudatus, assembly GCF_000485595.1. NCBI lineage: Eukaryota > Metazoa > Priapulida > Priapulimorpha > Priapulimorphida > Priapulidae > Priapulus > Priapulus caudatus. Next base: position 59,893 of record NW_014577888.1, on the reverse strand, counting down.
CTTATATATATATTATAATATATATATATATCTGCGGGCGCGCTGGGCTGGTTGTCGTGTGTGTGTGGGGCGGGCTGTGTGTGTGTGTGGGCTGTGTGTTCGTGTGCAGGTGTGTGTGTGTGTGTGTGTGTGCTTGTGTGCTGTGTGTGGGTGGTTTTTGTGTGTTGTGGGGGGGCGCGCCTGTGTGTGTCGGGCTGGAGTGGAGTGCCGCTGCCGGACATGCATGCGTCGCGTGTGTCGTGTGTGTGTATTGCTGTGGGTCGTGTCGTGTGTGTGGTGTGGTGTGTGTGTGTGTATAGTGTGCGTGTGTGTGTGAGGCGGCGCCCGGGTGTCTAGTGTGTTTAAGTACTTGGTAGGCTTTACAACACAATAATTATATTTTTTAATCCTGTTTATCACATTTACCCCGAACACATGCGGAAGGACAAGCTTATCGTGTTTTCGGTTCTGCGCATGCCTCATTAATTCACCGACTGCGCAGCGCGCGCAGAACGCCATGGTTTTATATGGTACCTTGGACGCTATCTCTCAGGCGTGTGAGGTTCGCACCTGCGTGACCAGTGGATGTTTGCCCACGGACGTGCTTGTATACATGTATTGTTAGTTTTATACACATTTGCAACATGCCCCTCCTTCCGCACGAGAACAGCATGCTGCGCAGCATTCCTCCCTGCATGGGACAGGCTGACCAAGGTGTTTCAAAACATACAGGCCAGCAGGCCGACTGCCGCGGACGCAACCCGGATTGTAACATGTACGCACACACGTACCCGTACACGCCGGCACACACGCGCACGCTCTCACACGCAAGCGTGCACACACACGCACGCTCTCTCTCTCACACACACACACACACACACATACACACACAGATACATACACACCACAAACACACACACATCGTTACCCTGTGCTGGCGTACCTTCATTATCTGACCCCACTGCGCAGGGTAGGGATAGACCGCAAGTGGGTTGCAGCTAGGTGGCGCCACGTAAGCTACCAGGCTGTACGACGCGTCCTCTGGCGGCAGATAGGAGCAGTATTGCGGCGACGCCTGCGCGGGACTGTATGCATACAGCGGGCCAGCGTCGTAGCGTTGATGCTGCCATGGCAACGACACGTCATCGTGCATGTAACCATAGTGATCGCGCGTGCCGGCCACCACGTGGTCATTGTAGCGCACGTGCTCGTGACCGTGATTGCGCACGTGAGCCCGCATGTAGTGTCCGTCGTGGTTCACTACATCCGGGTACCTGTCGTCGTGGCCTTCCCAGGATTCCCTGCTGTCCTCTGTCTCCAGGCTGGCGCGCGCATGATCCGACCAGCGGCTTCGCTCGTCTGCCTCCCCCCGCACGCTGTCCCCGCAACCGTGCATCGTGGCGCCATCTCGCGGACGATATGCGCGATGGGGCGACGGCGCACGTCGCCCGCCGTCGTCCATGTTGGCGTGCGTTCTCTTCCTGTTGCCTAGCAACGCGTCGTCACGGTCAGCGGTTACGTCATCGCGTGCGACATCTTTGAGGCGCGGTGACGCGGGCGCATGGCCGGGGTGAGAGCGAGGAGGTAGAGCTCTCCCTGCCGCGGCCGCGTGGTGGCGCCACGGTGCCGGGATAGCCGTGGTGGTGGCACTGTGCTGCAGCAGTCGCTCCCATCCCTCGTCCTTGCGTCGCTCAAACGGGTCCCACGACGCGCTGATCTTCTCGTCGAGGTCGCGAAGAAACTGATCGCGCATGCTCAGGTAGCCGCGCCGACCGCCGCCAGGTGACGCCACCGCCGCCGTCTCCTTCGACCTGCCGCCTCGCGGGCTGCTCGACGGTGGCGCCACCCGCGGCGAGTCGCGTTCGCTCGCCGGCGCTTCGGCTTTCTTGTTGTTCGGACGCTTGACCGGCGGAGCGATCGGTGGCTTGCTGGGCGTCACCGGACGCGTCTGCTCGCGCGTAGCAACCACCGCCTCCCTAGCAACGGTCGTCTCCGCGTCGTTTGCCGTCGCGTCGACGTCCGTGACGACGTCTGAGGTGACGTCAGCTACATCGTTAGCTTGCGTGACGTCACAGTCGTTGGGTTTGCTGTCGCCATCGTTACGGACGTTGTCGTGATCATTGTCAGAAGCAGCATCATTACTGTCGTCATCGTCGGCGTCGTCATCATCATTATCAGCAGCAACATCGTCTTGATTTTTATCTCCAACAGCAGGTGCAGAAGCAGCAGAAACCACAACGGCAGCAACATCATTGGCAACAGCAGCAGCGTCATCGTCATCATTGGCAGCAGTAGCAGCAACGCCATCATCATCATCGTCATCATCTGCAGCTGAGACTGCTACCACGCTGGAAACCGCTTCATCTGTTTCGTGTTTCACATTCTCCTCGGTAGATGGCGGTAGTTGCGTCTCGGTCTTTGCACTTTGCTCGGTATGAGGGATTACGTCATCATCGTGTATAGTAGTGGCTGCTGTTGTGTCGCCACTCGCGAGGCTTACTCCGCGCACGTCGCAAGCGCCGGCATCGTCAACGTCGCTGTCGTCGTGGCTCAGCGCCGGTGGCTCCTCTACATCCAGGCGTTGCTGCTTGTCGCCCATGGCAACCGTGCTGCAACACGATCGCGGTTAGACGACGTAGATCCCGGCATTGCGCTCGATAAATTTTATGTGAATATAACATGCTAACACTGTTTCACGTACACGGTCGTGGGCAGAGAGATAGACATAGATATAGACGTAGACGTAAACATAGACATAGACATAGACATAGACATATACATAGACATGATGCCACTCAGACTTTTTCTTTTTTTTTTTTTTTTTTTTTTTTTTCTCTTTTTTTTTTTTTTGACTATACATAGACCATTGACGATTCTCGATGGACATTTACATGGACATTTACATGGACATTTACATGGACATTTACCATGCGACAATTTAATGACATAGACAAGACAAGACATATACTAGACATGAACATTTACATGGACATTTACATGGACATTTACATGGACATTTACATAGACATTTACATGGACATTTACATGGACATTTACATGAACATTGATTTACATGGACATAAACGTAGACATTGTCATGCTCACGTTGGGTATGAAATACCAATGAAAACAGGTGTGAGAGTGAACTATGAGTGCACAGTGTGCCAACCCGTTCTTATCCAGTGATATTATTATGATTAATTATACTGTCTAGTTAGCTGTATTAACCCCACTACATGAACCGCACTGACATCTACACCCACTAGATCTGCTTCCTACGACCTATTAATTTTATAATTTATATAATATTAATATTATATTAATGTATATTGCTGTGTGTGTTGTGTGCTGTTCGTGCGTGTGCGTGTGCGGTTGTGCGCTTGGGGTGCCGTGTGCGTGTGGTGCTTGCGTGTGCGTAGTGGGCGGTGTGGTCCGCGGTCGAGAGCGCGCGTGGTGGTGCTGTATGTGTGTGATAGAGTGTGTGTGTGTCGTGTGTCGTGTGTATGTGTTGTGTAGTGTGTGTGTGTGTGTGGGTGTGTGATACGTGTTGTTGTGTGTCGGGTGTCGTGCATATGTGCTATTGCGTGCGTGCTGTCGGCAGTGGCGTGTGTGTGTGTAATGTGTGTGTGTGTGTGTGCGTGCGTGGCGTGCGTGCTGTGCGTGCGGTATGTGTATGTGTATGTGTGTGTGTGCTGTGTGCGTGCGTGGGTGCGCGTGCGTGCTGTGCGTGCGGGATGCGTGGCGGATGGTCGGGTCCGCAGCGCTGAAGGACGGCCTGAAAGATAAGAGAAAGTGGAGGCGGGCCGAGGATCTGCGCGGCGATTCAGCGGACGTGCGGCGAGAGACGAGCAGGGGATATTCTAGGCCACCGGACAATTACGAGCCCGGCTGGGAGAGGGCATGCGTGCGTACGACGGAACGAATGTGCGTTGTGGTGAGTGGCTGGTGGTCAGCTCGTAAAAACATTATTCTTTGTACCTTCTTACTTGTCAAAATTACAGCACAAGGCACCGCCATGTCAGTCTGCGTGATGTGTGAAAGTTTGTTTATTGGTCGAGTTTTGGGTTGCTGTGTGATGTTTTAAGAGAGGCTACATGTTCCCATCACGGGACGTGTGCGTTGCCAGTGATTTTGTTTAACGCTTTTTGGTTGATATCTCGCGTTTTTCATGTGACTGTGATGTTTTTTGTGCCTTAACGAGGTGTCAGGGAGAGGCAGGACGGGTATTTTCGGTTTGTTCCCGAAAGTTAATTCTCATTTTAAACTGCCATTTTCGGCAGTTTTGGGTCACGCTGACAGTAGTTGAGAGACGACGGCTCTTTTCCGTGGGCTCACTATCTTTGCCTTAATGTGATTTACGGCGCAACATCGCGCTTGTAGGATACATTCTTGACTTTGTTTTGAAGAGGATTACTCCTAAGCGCAGGGAGGCAGTGGACTTGACTAGACGTAGTTTATAGAGATGGTTACCCTGGATAGTCCGCTTTTTATTTAGATACAGTTCCATCTTGCTGACATTCGTGAAGCCACCAGTGCTTGCGTTTGGCGGCTTTGTCTCCTCTCCTCTCTCTACTTCATGCACTCGCTCTGATTCACAAGGTAGTTATTCTTAGTTTACGATGTCGTCACTGCTTGGGCGGCTCTTTCGTGGAGTCTTTTCTTTGGACTGGTAATAGGGAAAGCTATGACTTGGTGAGATAAACGTTGGTGAAATTCGAAGGGGAGACTAGAATTGATGGCAGTTCCCTCTAAAATTGGTCAGATTATCACTAGTTCAAGAAAGTTTTACGATCTACTTCGTATTTCATATTTTTCGAGGCGTTCTGATAATTGCGCGGACCTCTTGTACGCCCTCGCTTTTGCTGTTCGTCTGGAATGGTCTAATTTGACGCTCTTTATATTTGCGTTACCCTCTTCTTTCAGTTTTACTGTCCGAAAGACAAATGAGGTGCCCTCTTCAGCTGGCGTAGCCAGGGTTACAGGGGGGGGCAAAAAACAGGCAACAGGGCCTGCGGCCCTACCGCCATCCTACGGTGGCGCCTGGGGGCTGACGGGATTTAATATCGGTTAG
>NW_014577888.1:49928-54818 GCF_000485595.1 Priapulus caudatus | reverse complement strand
CCGGTTTTCTGTGTGTTATGGTGTGTTGTGTGTGTCGCTGTGTCGTGTGTGGGTGTCGTCGTGTTGTGTGTTGCGTTGCGCTGCGTGCGTGCTCGGTGCTGCGTGTGATGTGTTATGTGTATGGTGTGTGTGTGTGTGTGTGTGTGTGTGTATGTGTCTGTGCGTGTCGCTGCGTGCGTGCCCGTGTGCACGTGCCGGTGTCGTGCGGTGCCATCATTTCACGTGTCGTGACTGCTAGTGTGTGTGGGGGGGGAGTGTATGTTCAGTAAGTACTGTAGTACTAGTGGGAGCTCTCCGGCTCACTGGCCTCATGTTAACAGCAACATCACCGCACAGGAAAAATTTACATTTCCTTGACTTTTCGTTGCAGAAAATGTACCACCAGCCTCACCCCCGGGAACATGGAGTATAGAAGATAGTTCTGATCGCATATAATACAGTTCTCTCCCTCCACCCCGCACCGGCGCGCGCCTCTCTCTCCTCTCATCTACTCACTGTCGCGCAGCGCTCTCTTCGCTTCTTTCGCTCTGCGCGTCTCTTGCTCCCTCTCTGTCTTGTCGCTGTTCTTTCGCTCTCTCTCTCTCTCTCTTTTTCCGTCTCTATCTCCGCTCTCCCCCCATTCTTCCTTCACTTCCTTCTCCTCCTCCTCCTTCACTTTCTCTCCTCTCCCTTCTCTCCTCTCCTCCTCCACCTCTTCCTCCCGTCCTCCTCTTCACTACTTCCTCTCCCTGTTCTCCTCCTCCTTTCTCCTCTCCCTCCTTCTCTTCGTCCTCATTCCCTCCTCTCTTTTCCTCCTCCCCCTTCTCTTCGTCTTCTTATCCACTCCTCCTTATTATTCCTCCCACTTCTTGCTCTCTCTCCCTGCCTCTCTCCCCTCCTGCTCTCTTCCCCCCTGCTTTCTCTCCCGATCTCTGCTCTTCTCCCCTGCCTCTCTCTGCTCTCTCACCTTCTGCATCTCTCTGCTCTCTCCCATCTTGCGTTGTCTGCTCTCTTCCCTCCCTGCTCTCTCCCCTTCCTGCCTCTACCCCCCTGCTCTCTCTCTCATCCCTGCTCTCGTCCTGCCTCGTCTCTCTTCCTGCCTCCCCTGCCTCTCTTCTCTCTCCCTGCTCTCCCCTGCCCACTCTCTCTCTCTCTCTCTCTCTCTCTCCCTGCTCTCCCCCTGCTTTCTCTCTCTCTCTCCCTGCTCTCTCCCTGCTCTATCTCTCTTCGCTGTCTCCCCCCTGCTCCCCCTGCTCTCCCCTTGCTCTCTCTCTCTCGCTCTCTCTCTCCCTGCTTTCTCTCCTCCTGCTCTCCCCCTGCCATCTCTCTGCTCTTCTCTTCCTGCTCTCTCTGCTCTCTCCCCTCCTGCTCCCACTGCTCTCCCTTTCTCTCTCTCTCCCTCTCTCTGCTCTTCTCCCCCTGCTCTCTCTCTCCGCTCTCTCCCCCTGCTCCCCCTGCTCTCCCCCTGCCATCTCTCTCTCCGCTCTCTCCCTCCTGCTCTCTCTCTCTCTCTCTCCGCTCTCCCTCCTGCTCTCTCTGTACAGGGATCTTGACGCGTCTACATTTACCCTGTACTGCCACCACTCCCACACGCAGCTACATAGCGTCTATAGACAGCATCTAAGAGAGAAGCACACATCCAGGCTCCGGTTAAGCAGCCATGCTATGCGGGGATGCACTTCAAAGCAACGGTGCAGGCGCGCACACCTATTTAAGCAGCTTAGACGTTGATCCGGATATAAGCCCAGAATTAGTCATCTGCTTCATGCATGGATTAAACGGTCACTGCAGTGAAGGGGGGAGGTGCCGGGCGAAGATAGCTCTGGGGGTGTAGGTAAGGTGACCGATGGCAGTCGCGACAAACAATCGTGACAGAATCCTGAAGAACAGTTTATATCGTCGCAGCGAATAGTTATTTCAGTCGATAGAGGGAGACACCCGCGACCACACGGTGTCGCCACCGTCGCTAGGCGCAGCTGCGATGCGTTAGACAAAAAACGAGTCATTAAGTCTTTGAGCTTAAAGCGGCCGATTTAATGTCCTGGGAGAGTGCCAGGAAAAAACTTAATTACTATATATACTACGTGTATGCTGCAAACGTAAAAATTACGCTGAACAAAATTGCCACTACTACTAATACTGCTGCTACTGCTGCTGCTACCGCTACTGATACTATTGCTGCCGCTGCTACTTCTACTGCTGATGTTGCCGCTACTGATGCTGCTATCGCTACTGCTGCTGCTGCTACTAATGCTATTACCGTTGCTACTACTACTACTACTGCTGCTACTGCTACTACTGTTACTGCCATTTCTGCTGCTGTTGTTGTTGCTTCTGCTGCTACTAATGCTATTACCGTTGCTACTACTACTACTACTGCTGCTGCTGTTGCTGCTGCTTCTGTTGTTGTTGTTGTTATTGCTGCTGCTGCAGCTGCTGCAGCTGCTGCTGCTTCAGCAGCAAATGAGCTTCTAATGAATGCCAATGTTTGATGTAATTCATATGGCTGGCAAAAAACCGCGAGCGTTTCGTATGTTAACGAAGAGTGAGAGCGATAGTTGTGAGAGAGACAGCTGCTAGTGCTAGTGCTATCCGACAGCCCTGTTTTGCTACTGCTAATGCACATTCTAGCTCTCTCTAACTTAGAGTGGCAATTGACTTATGCCATTATTTTCACTGTAAATACTGCGCAGCATTCTCAGAGCGTGCCTGCCTTGATGTATCAGTGTTATGGTAGGATTAGGGTTTGGTTTGGCTTACAGCATATATATAGGGCTATATCCTATTATATATAGGGTTAGAGCTATAGTTGGATTAGAGTTAGGGCTAAGGTTAGGTTTTGGGTAAAGATTAGAATAGAGTTGAATGAGTTTTTGGGTTAGAATACGGTTAGGTTGTGGTTAGGATTTGGGGTTATAAGTGGAATAAGGTTAGGGCTAGGGTTAGAGATAGGGTTGGCTTTGGAATTGAGTTAGAATTAAGGTTATATGCTAGCCTTATCCTAAATAAAACGGGCTGAAATCGTTACGGTTAGGTGTCTAGCAAGAATGGTTAAGAAAACAAAAACAATAATTAACCCCAACCCCGACAACAACAACAACAACAACAACAACAAAAACAAAAACAATAAAAGCAACAGCAACAATAAAAACAATAATAAGAACAACAACAACAACAACAACAACGCCAACAACAACAACAGCAACGCCAACAACAACAACAACAACAAAAACAACAACAACAACAACGACAACAACAACAACAACAACAACAACAACAACAACAACAACAACAACAACAACAACAACAACAACAACAACAACAACAACAACAACAACGACAACAACGACGATAACAACAACAACAACGACGACGATAACAACAGCAACTATAACGTAGAAACAAGTTCCTCAACACTACAACGTTAACTTCCTGAGCTGCGTGGTACGATTTCTACAACTAGCAAAGCTTTATAACGGAGCGTCTATAAACATATAAACAGAGATATGGGACGATGATGATGATGAGGATAACAGCAGGCAAAGCAATATAAATGTCACTATCTCATCTAATCCACATCCACGAATTACTGAACAGCCTCTGTATACGCTGACGGCGTGTAAGAAGACCTGAGATAAACAACCGATCATAAACAGTTTAATTAACGAGGCGGTAGCGGGGGTGATGCCCCCCAATCATCTATGATCCGGGCACTTCTTCTTCTACTTCTTCTTCTTCTCACCTTTCCTTCATCTGGGGAATTAGCTCTCACCTCTCCTCTACATCCGGGAACTTCCTCCCACCTGTACTACACCCGGGCAACCGCGACTCACTCTGATCGCACGACGCCGGATTCCGTCCTAGGTCATGTAACCGGATCGCGTGACGTCACGTGCCGTGATGGCTTCGCGTGGAGGCGTTAGCGTCGGCTGCCTGCTGGCGCCCTCTATATCGCAGCATCCGGCAGTAGGTACTGCGGATTCGGCAATGCTCACACGACCGCACAGCGATGATGACCGCGCTGGTGGCGCCCCCTGTATTCTTGCCGAGAAAGTTCGAATCGCGTCTTGTCTTTTGTGTCGTCACCGCAGTGCAGCAGTGTGTGCGTTCAAGTCCTCAGCGGCGTCCGTGTGTGCAGCCGCTCAGTGGTGCGGACGAGGAGCCAGTGTGTGCCTGCCTTCGTGCCTCCAGTCTCCCAGCCTGCAGCGCTCCAGCTTCTTACGGCTCTACTACGATCACTGCAGGGCAGCATCGGATCACGCGCGACAGCGTTTTTGCCGCCGCGAGCGCTGCGATCGCGTCTGGTGAGTGTTGTTATCACAGGTGCTGGTACGTGCTTGCTAACAACACCGGACCGGATAACACCTCCGCAATCCGGTCTGTTGTGTATCACTCCGCGCCGCCAGCAAAAAAAAAACTATTAATACGTTGTTTACGTGACGTAATTAGATATAGAAGTTCCACCCTCTCTGTGCACATGCGCATGCGCGTCAAGGCATCGACGGATCACAGAGACAGCCTGGCTGTCAAAAGCCGGAAAGTATCAAATAATCATATAGCGGCTGCGGTGGTAAGAAAGGAGGGCAGGCAGCAGGGGACAGGATGGCGGGGGTGGTGGGAAAATATAGCGTGCAGGGCGAGGGGAACAGTATATGGGATGTAGAGAGAGAAAGAATGTGTATAGGATGCTGAGAGGGTACAGGATGCTGGGAGGTTATCGGGTGCTAGGGAAGGGAAGGAGGGTATATATGCTGTTGGGGAAAGTAGTGATGGTGAGCAATGGAGGGATGGATGGAGGGAGGGAAGGGGGGGGGAGTGAGGGTGTATAATTCACGGGGTACAGCAGTAAACACACACACACACACACACACACACACACACACACACACACACACACACACACACACACAC
>NW_014577888.1:48429-49912 GCF_000485595.1 Priapulus caudatus | reverse complement strand
CAGTGTCACACACACACAGACGCAGACACACACACACACACACACACACACACACACACACACACACACACACACACACACCACGCGCGTGTCTTACACACAAACACAGACTCAACTATTTATAGAGAACGCGCGTGAAAAAAAAACTTCGATGAAATCACAGCAGCGCGAGGTTTCTGTATTTTATTTTGTTGAAGCGATCGCTAGAAACGATAAGAAGCACCAGCACAAAGATAGCAACAGACCGCAGTGTCTAAGTGTCTAACTACTGCTGTGTTACTGTATATATATATAGCTACTGCACATAGCTACTCTATATAGCTACTGTATATAGCTACTACAGGCATAGTTGCCATCACAGTGTCAAGTTACTGCACAGCCACGGTTCATCAAATACATATAATATCAGGGGTTAATAATTACAAATTTGTCATATAATAATGGCCCCTGATAATATCTGTATAGATGTTACAGAAGCCACTCCATAGTTGTGACAACACGGCAGCACGTGACTACGGTAGAGATAGTGTGTAACTACTGCATAGATACTGTGAAGCTGATATAGATGTATTAATTCTGTACGATTCTGTATAGAGATTGGGTAGCTACCGAGTAGCCAGTGCTGTAGAACTACTGAATAGCTACTGTGGAGCTGATATGAAGATGCTGTATAGATAGCTACTGAGTTAGTTATACTCCATAACTACTGAGTAGCTATTGTTTTATCACTGTGCAGTCGATCATTGTTAGTCATAGCATAGCAGAGGACGCTGGAACCATGATACCCGGATCTATGATCCCTTCTGATGACTTCGGGGAATATTTTTCCCGGTTCGCAGCAGGGGGCGCTGCGCGAGATACGGTAATCGGTGCTCATAATCAACCCAGTGTGCGCTTAGACTCTCACCACGCCCGCGCGGTCGCGTGGTGCGTAACGCGAAAGGCGGCGGTAAGCGCAAGTCTAGGCAACTTATCTTCATGATATCTGTGAGAACCTGAAGCAGACGACCGCACGTGCGCCGCAGATGAGGTCACGTGATCGCCGACAAAATCACGTGATCGCAGCCGCCGGGGAATACGGACTCTACACTTTCTTCGGCGATTGTTTTACCGGTTGTTTTGGGTTTTTGCGCTCTCGTGAGCGAATCCAGATGCCAAAATACTCGACACACCCGCACACACACCATCGTCACCGCCCGACGGTCGAGTGTTGAGCGTGCGCATGCGCGGGACCGTGCACGGGGGGTATGTTGTACATGTGTCAGTGATGAGTAACGTACCGGAATAATGCAGCGTGAGAACGAAGCATAGGTCTGCTGACTTACAGCCTACTTACGGAACTAACGTTAGGCTAACTAGTTAGGCTAAACGTTAAGGCTGCAATAAGAGCAATGAGCACTTATAAATAATATAATACTAATTGTGTATAATTATTATATATATATATATATATATATATAATAGTATAATATAATATTATATA
>NW_014577888.1:44272-48419 GCF_000485595.1 Priapulus caudatus | reverse complement strand
ATATAATATAATATAATATAATATAATATAATATAATATAATATAATATAATATAATATAATATAATATAATATAATATAATATAATATAATATAATATAATATAATATAATATAATATAATATAATATAATATAACATAACATAACATAACATAACATAACATAATATAATATATTAAGCTACAATAGGGCAATGAACGAGTAGAAGGCTGCTAGTCTTGGTCCACTCACGCCGTCGGTTACTAAAAAAGCTGGGTTTACAATACCGACTTTATGTTGGCGAATTGGCGAATTGGACCAACTTCCCAACTATACAACCGACAATCGGCAGTGTAAACGCGAAAGTCGCGCAAGCAACTGGTCGATAGCAACTAGTCGGGAGATCAGAACATGTTCTATTTTCGCCAACTCGCAGTAGCCGAATTGCGAAATTGGTCCAACTCGCCACTTTGACAGCATAAAGTCGGTAGTGTAAACCCAGCTTTAGTTTAGACGTGAGACGTGAGAATAAATAAGCATGCGCCTGATTCAAGGGGAATGTGCAAACGGTGCGCGCGCCCTCTATTTTTTGCCTAGCAAAAATTTGAAATCAAAATATGTGATTTTTTTTTGAAAGAAATTGCTGGCAGATACGTGGGAGATTGCATCTACGAGGTTTCATTCAAATAATTTTCCGATGGAAGGCCCCCGCCACGCCGCCCCCACGCTACCCCGCCCCCACGCCACACCGCACCCACGCTACACCACGAGCTTCACCTCACTGCTTGCGGTGCGCTGCGTTTCCTCTAATCATGAATCCTCCCCTGACGAGAATGCTGATTTTAACCCACGCCTTTATAACTTACTTTCAGCCCTACTCCAGAGCCGTAACCTCTGGGGGGCAAGGAGGCAGCTGCCCCGCCCTAGGTTTTGGAGCAAAATTAAAAAATAAGCTTAGCTAATAATTGTAAATAACCCTAACGTGATTTTTTTGGTTTTAACTTATCCGTGAAGGCCTTGTCTAAGACCCATCCCTACCACACTATGGACGTCGATCAACACAGTTGAGTCATGAAATTTTGCCGCCCCACCTATGAATTTGCTCAGCCTACGGCCGTGGATTCTATAAAGGAATCTATAAAGGAGTGATAGCGCAAACAAAAATGAACTAATAAAAAATATAATAAAAATTAAAGTAATCTATAAGGGGTGATAGTGCAAGCTTCTACCAACACCGGGGAATCACGTCACATTGACTATGGTCAGAATATTACTGACTCTGACGGTACTGTTATAATAGCGAGAGGACTGACGGTAGAGTTTACGTCCTGTATGTCCCTAATGCAACTGTATCTAGGCGTCGCTTCACGTGGTGATTGTGGAATTACTTCGTTTGTGGAATAAAAACCGGTAAAATAACTACATGTATTATAGAAATAAAATTTATTGTAATAATTAAATTTTCAATTAACTAATTAGAAAGAAACAACTTGAGACAGCGATGTTCATCGATAGGCGGGTCGCAAGCAGCTTTAAGTCCCATTAGCTGCTGGGTTTCACAGCGAGCGAGAAATCTCACTCCACACAACTGCACTCGGTACCATGAGGATGAGGATTCACACAAATGCTCCTCTAGCGTCCTCTATCGGAGCATTTAACGGCAGAATGGCATTACGAGGGTAACGGCCATTTTTGGTCCGAGTTACGGACACTGCAATATATATATATATACTTATCTATATATCGATGATATGTAGTTATTTATTGCAGCTCAATACGTGTCTCAGTTTACGTTTGCAAGGTGATATGCAACGTAAAATTTATTTTTGCATCAGTAGATGGCACTGCATATGTTGATCTTCGCGTGGTGTATGGGCATATGCAGGGATATGATATCTTATATATGTAGCGATAATATTAAGTAATTTGGGGAGTCATTGGTGTTTTCCTATCCTCCAAGACGTCGTCCTTCGCATGCGTAGGAGTGCGGAATCGAGGATGGAATCACTGAGCGGCATATAATAATATTGTATTATAATATTATATACGGCTCAGCGGATGGGATCAGCTAGACAGGATCATCATTGCACGGTGGCGCCATCTATGGCTACATCTTACACACAACGTCCCAGCTTCATTAGATAAGTATAAACGATTATTTGTTACGCAATATTGATAATCAATTATTCATTGCTGATCCATCAATACTCACCAATCATTGTTATTGTACAACTAACAACCATAACTGTTATCGATTATAGCCTATGAAATTTGGATGATCGATAATAGATTATTGATTATAGCCTATGAAATTTGGATGATCGATAATAGATTATTGATTATAAACTATAGAATGGATGATCGATAATAGATGATTGATTAATGATCGATGCATTCACTTACAAAGCATTCGAATAGCAGCAGATCCTGTCCCGCGGGTAGATCAACAAGAAGCCATCCTAACAGGAACATGCGCGTCGCGTCGGCAACCTCCGACGGCTTGGTGGCGCTGGCATCGCGCTCTATCGCTCGTCGGAAGTCGTCTGCAGCGCTGAGCACGTCGCTGACGTCATCGGACCAGCGGTGCGGGAAGGACGGTCGAATGCTGCTGCTGCTGGTGGTTGTGGTGGTGGTGAGCGGGCGCGTGCGCGTACCTGCGGGTACACAGAGTCTTTCACAAACGTGCACATGTTATACACACACGCGCGGGCGCATGAACGTTAGCACGCCCGCACGGACGGACGGACGGACGGACGGACGCACGCACGCACGCACACACACACACACACACACACCACACACACACACACACACACACACACACACACACACACACACACACACACACACACACACACACACACACACACAACGACGGCGCGGATTACATGCTGTTCCACGAAATGCGTATAGACTTCAGTAAAAACTACAATGGCCTTGTTTTAACTTTCGGAACTCTTCCTAAGTGATTTGGAGTTAGCCGATGTATGACAACGAGTAGAAAGTGACGATAGAAAGATATATAACAGATAGTCATACTACTACATCTTATATCAGTTTATTAAATAATATATTAACATATAATGATATCCGGTGCTGATATAGGTAGTAATATGATATCTATGGTATGTGATGCACGCGGTGGCTTATGTGTAATGAACCATAACTCGCGGGAAGAAATACCGAGAGTTACATTCACTATTCCTAGAAAGACGTGGGAGGCTGAAATGCCGAAGAGATTTGCAAGGGATTTTATGAACGGAGGCTGGACCGTGATAATACCTAATAGTCTATATATAGCGACCAATAAATCTAACCGCACAATGTTAGAGACGCGAATGGGGTTGATCATGATTAATTTACAATTTTGTTCAAATTATAAAAAAACGAATTATTTTATACATGTAGAGGTAACGAGAAGCATAGGACTAGTTATAGATGATGATGGTCTAATGTAGATGTAATAGAAGGAGCAGTGTGGTTATAGACTGATGCATCCCTTAATTAGAGGAACCGGAAAACTAGAGTTAGTTACATGCGTGTATTCTCGTATGCAATCTATAGGGCATGTGGAAGTATAAACATGGGATCGCATATACTACAGCTGGTGTATCCTTAATTCGCGAGACATAAATAAACAAGCAGAAGCTCTCACTCGCGTGCTACTCCTTCTCCCTCCTTCATCGCGGCGCGTGGCGTTGTGTATGTCTCGTCTCTTCTCTGCGTATGGTGTAACGCGTGCGTGCGTGCGCGTGGTGTGTGTGATGTAGTTGTGCGTGCGTGCGCGCGCGTGCTTGTTGTGTGCGTGTATGTTTCATCGACTTTGGCGAGGTTTTGTATTCTTGCGGGGAGTCCTGTGAGCTGCTGCTTTGTGGTTGTGCGTGAGTCGTGCGTTGCTGAGCGTCGATTTTTGTTGTGTGTTGCGCAGAATAGCGGGGTAGGTTCTGCGGCAGTAGCTTATTTTCAGAAGTCTGACGTAAATATCAGTCGAGCGAGTGGGTTCTAACCGAACGCAGGAGCCGACCGACCGCAAAAAAATACAGCATAAATGTTTTTAGATCTAACACAAGCGCGTCTGATATATAAACGCCAGGCGGTGGGGCGTCAGGCGGTGTACGCGCACGTACCGACGTAGCTCTGGTACTATAGCCCGCGTAAATACAGTTGC
>NW_014577888.1:36772-39272 GCF_000485595.1 Priapulus caudatus | reverse complement strand
ACCAAACAAAATGTTCACGTGTACAATACTGGTAGGCATTCATATTTATATCGGCGCGATAAATTCTCGCTGCAAACTCATCGTAAAGTTGGTTCAATAAAGAAATAATTACGATGTTGGGAGCAGCTAGGACTACGTAGCGCATGATATATAAGAAAGGCGGTGGGAAACGTCTAATTACACTCTGAGTGGTGGCAGCAGCGTAGGCCTTGCTAGATTTCAGTACATCGCAATGCGGTCGGGTCATATATGAAATTAAGCGAGTGAACGGTATAAAAAAAATTCAAATAATAACGCACATTCATTGGAATCCTCTTAGTACCGAAATAGTGTGTGTGTGTGTGTGTGTGTGTGTGTGTGTGTGTGTGTGTGTGTGTGTGTGTGTGTGTGTATGTGTGTGTGTGTCCGTGGGTGCGTACGTGCGTGCGCGCGTGTATGTGTGTGTGTGTGTGGGGGGGGGTTGTGTGCGCGTATACGTTCATCCTCATCCTCATCCTCATCCCCATCCTCATCCTCTTTCTCATCGCATCTCTCACGTGGAGCTGTCATGTTTACATCCCACGTCTGTCGTCACGTGACCGCGGCCGCTCGTCTGCCTACTCTCGCTCGCCTGCTGGGCGGCAGCAGCTGTGCGCATGCGCGGGAGATGAACATTAATGATAACATTCACGCTGCGCTACGATGACCAGACGTTGGACCAACTTCGTGCTGTCTCTATCACTCACGACCCCCGAGCGGTGGATTGCTCCAAGAGTCCATAATAGAAATAGTTCTTCTATTATTGACTCTTGATTGCTCCCATCTAAATCTGATGATTGCTCAGATTGGGTTCCCTCGTATACGTTTTACCCTGTACCTTGTTACCGCGAACCGCGTAAAATTCCGCTTAAAAAAAACGAAACCTGATTTTGATTTGACGAATCGGATCGGCGCATTAATTTCGGACTTTCTTACGATTATGGTCAGATAAACGCAGTGATCTGGCTCACACATCACACCAAGAGCGTATTAAGAAGAATCACCTTTCTTAATACGCTCTTAATCACACATATCCACCAACTATGTCTGTCTATCTGTTGCAGAATGTTTTAGAATGTGTGAGAATGTATCAGAACGTGTGATGAAGTGTTAGCACATATTAGTTTGTACTGTAATGTGTCATAATAATTCGCAATGTTTTCCTCTGCCAATATCACACGTCATCACACGCCATCTACCTCCTTTCCTTATCCCACCCTCCCCCTTCCTCTGCCAATATCGCACGTCGTCTACCTCCTTTCCTCATCCCACCCCTCCCCCTTCCTCTGCCAATATCGCACGTCATCTACCTCCTTTCCTCATCCCACCCCTCCCCTTCCTCTGCCAATATCGCACGTCATAGCACGCCATCTACCTCCTTTCCTCATCCCACCCCTCCCCCTTCCTCTGCCAATATCGCACGTCATCTACCTCCTTTCCTCATCCCACCCCTCCCCCTTCCTCTGCCAATATCACACGTCATCACACGTCATCTACCTCCTTTCCTCATCCCACCCCTCCCCCTTCCTCTGCCAATATTGCACGTCATCACACGTCATCTACCTCCATTCCTCATTCCACCCCCTCCCACACGCTTCCTCTGCCAACATCGCACGTCACCACTCTCGCTAATAGACGTACCCGTCGAATGAACCGAAATTCACACACAAAAAATATCGTCGTTTCAAAAATGCGCCGTGTTGCCTTTCTCTGTACACAGCTCCACACAGCTTCGCCGGTGGTGGCATATGATCCTGCGAGCGGTGTGGCCTGCTGGTGGTGGGATGAGCTGTAGATGCTGGGAGAGTGTAAGGCTGTGAAGCTGTGAAACTGTGAGCTGGGCTGACAGTGATAGCGATGTATGGTCTACATCGACGTGAAGCGTGGCTGCCTGTCTGCATGTCTGCCTGCCTGCCTGGCCACGTCTGTTACGCTGCTACTGTCTATCGCACGCTCGCTCTCGCTTTCTCTCTCTCCTTCTCTCTGTCTCTCTATCGCGCTCGCTCTCTCATCCATATCGTGTGCTTCTCTTCTTCCTTCCTTCTCCGCTTACTCCTAGCTTCATTTCCCTCCTGTTTTCCTTCTCTTATGTTCCTTCCCGTTCCTTCCTGTACTCCTCGCATCTTTCATGACATGTGTAAAGTATTAGGAGGAACTATTTTAGGCTTTAGTCGTGGTAAAGGTCCGGACCGGGCAATTCAGGGTAATGGCGGGAGGGGCAGGGCAGTTCAGGGTAATGGCTGAGACAGGGCAGGGTAGGACAGGGTAGGGTAGTATTGAGGCGGCATGGTTACTGCATGCAGAGAACGTTACGATGATATCACATCCGCAGCTCGGAGATGATGCTGATCTAATAATTATACACACATAATTTATGTACACGCATACACACACACACACACACACACACACACACACACACACACACACACACACACACACACACACACACACACACACACACACACACACACACACACAC
>NW_014577888.1:26129-36747 GCF_000485595.1 Priapulus caudatus | reverse complement strand
ATCACCAGCATCTCTAATATCCTACATCCTAGCATCCCCAGCATCACTCAGCATCACCAGCATCTCTAATATCCTACATCCTAGCATCCCCAGCATCACCAGCATCTCTAATATCCTACATCCTAGCATCCCAGCATCACCAGCATCTCTAACTATCTAACCATCTTAGCATCTCCAGCATCCCCCAGGCATCCCCAGCACCCAGCAGTCATCTCCCAGCATCCTCCATCGTTCTCCGGCCATCCTATCTTTTCCTCATTCCCATCATCATCCTCTTCCCATCTCATCCCCATCCTCATCTCATCCTCATCATCATCCTCATCCTCATTCTTCATCCCTTTTCCTCATCCTCATCCCCATCCTCACCGCATCTCATGCATCATCCTCTCCCCATTCCTCATCCTCATCCTCATCCCATCTCATCCTCATCTCATCTTCTTCCTCATCCCCATCGCTATCCTCATCCTCATCCCCATCCTCATCTCTGTCTCGATCGCATCTCTCACGGCAGGAGCTGTCATGTTTACATCCACAGTCTGGTCGTCATCGTAGACCGCGGCCGCTCGTCTGCCTACTCTCGCTCGCCTGCTGAGCGGCAGCAGCTGTGCGCATCGCGCGGGGGCGAGATGAACATTAATGCGATAATCATTCACGCTGCGCCTACGATGACCAGACGTTGCGACCAACTTTCATGCGGTCTCTATCACTCACGACCCCGAGCGGTGGATTGCTGCCAAGAGTCCGATAATAGAATAAGATCTTCTATTACTTGATTCTTGATTGCCTCCAAATCTTAAATCTGATGATTGCTCAGATTGGCGCTTCCCTCGTATACGTGTTTTACCCTGTTACCTTGTTACCGCAAACGCGCATAAAATTTCCAATTAAAAAAAACGAAACCCTGATTTTGATTTGACGAATCGGATCGGCGCATTTAAGTATCGGACTTTCTTTAACGATTATGGTCAGATAAACGCCAGTGATTCTGGCCCTCACACATCACACCAAGAGCGATTAAGCTCTTAATGCACACAATCACCAACTATGTCTGTCTATATGTTGCAGAATGTTTAGACATGTGTGAGAATGGGTACAGAACTGTGATTGAAGTGTTAGCACATATTAGTTTGCTACTGTAATGCTGTCATAATAAATGAATGTGCTGGAATGTGTTAGAATGTAACATTACTGTTGCTATAAAAATGTATTAGAATGTTACAGGACTATGTGCTATTAATGTAACGACTGTGCTATAATGTATTATAATGTTACAGACTGCTGCCTATAATGTATTAGAATCTGCTAGAATATTGTGTTAGGCGATAATGTGTTCTAAACGTTCTAGTATCACATTCGCACTGCAGTGTCTGTCTTGTCGTGTACATCCCACCTACAGCCTCATCTTGCTACTGATTACCTATAAGAACATGAAGCTACGGAGCATCGCTGTTGCCAGCTTCGCCTGATCATTGCTGATGTCTGCCGCTAGATTATACACAGATGTCAGCGCAGCCTAGTATAGGCCTATAAATTACTGAGGCCAGCATCGGCCGCAGACGAAACGATAGTATGTGATTTCATGGGAGTGAGAGACGGCTGCCTTGCTGCCTATGCATAATGATGGATTGTGGTGGTTGCGGTGCGTCACGGGCTAGTGGTGCTGTAGGTGTTGCTGTTGCTGGTTTGAGTCGCTGCTGGCTGTTGCCTAGCTACTGCTGCTGGTGCTGGTGCTGTTGGTGCTGCTCCTGCTGTGCTGTTGTTGTTGTTGTTGTTGTTTTTTGTTATTACTTACTCTCTCTCTCTTGCTCTCTCTTTCTCTCTCCCTCTCTTTTTATTCTCTCCTCTCTCTCTCTCTCGCCCTCTCTCTTAGCAACAGTCTTAAATACAGCCCGGCCCGGCCCGGCCGAGCACCTGCATACGAGTATGTAACAGGATTAGCTGCTAGGTCTAGCGTGTAGCAGCAGCAGCAGCAGCATCATCGGCCGGCAGTGTTATATGGCGGGCTCATAAACGAAAAACTATGGCGGACGCTTCGTTGAGTCCTTTACCGTTACCAAGTGTCCCACCGTACGGTCGGGGCTGGTAGTGAAGATTGAGGCACAAGCATGGGGAGTAGCCAGGACACATGCTGAGGCGTATATGGGGAGGAACAGGGCACATGGTGGAGCAAGCATGGGGGTAGCCAGGATACATGCTGAGGCATGTACGGGGAGGGCACATAGTGAAACAGGTATAGGGGGAGGATAGGGCACATGGTGGAGTAGTATGGGGGAGGGATAGGGCACATGGTGGAGTTAGGTAATAGGAGGGCTAGGGCACATGGTGGAGTAGGTTATGGGGAGGGATAGGGCACCCATGGCTGCGAGTAGGTCATGGGGGAGGGATAGGGCACATGGTTGGGGAGTAGTATGGGGGAGGGATAGGGCCACATGGGGGAGGAGGTATGGCGGGAGCATAGGGCACATGGTGGAGTAGGTTATGGGGAGGGAAGGAATAGGGCCACATGGTGCGAGTCAGGTATGGGAGGATGAGGGCACGTATGGTGGAGTAGGTATGGGGAGGGATAGGGCACATGGTGCAGTACGGTAGGGGAGGGATACGCACATGGTGAGTAGGTATGGGGGAGAATACGCACAGCGTGGAGTAAGGTATGGGGGAGGGATAGGGCACATGCGTGGCAGTTAGGTATGGGGGAGGGATTAGGGCCACATGCGTAGAGTAGTAATGGGGGAGGGATAGCGGCAGCATGGTGGAGTAGGTATGGGGAGGGCATAGGCGCACATGGTGCGAGATAGGTATGGCGGGAGGTGATAGGGCACATGGTGGACCAGTAGGTATGGGGAGGGAAGGCGCACATGGCTGGAAGTAGGTATGGGGGAGGATAGGGCACATGGTGAAGTAAGGTATGGGGAGGATAGGGCACATGGTGGAGTAGGTATGGGGGAGCGATAGGGCACATGGTGGAAGTAGGTATGGGCGGAGGGCATAGGCGCACATGGCTGGAGTAGGTATTGGGGAGGGATTAAGCGGCACATGGTGGATAAATATGGAGGAGGAAGTAGCGTAGGGCACATGGTGAGTAGGTATGGGCGGAGGGATAGGGCACATGGCTGGGGCATGTATGAAGGGATGGATAGGCGCCACACTCCTCTCCACTCCCCTCCTCCCTCCTCTTCCTCCTCCTCCTCCTCCTCCTCCTCCTCTTCATCCCTTCTCCATATGAATCATCATGCATCGTCGTCGTCGTTGTCGGTCGTCGTCGTGCGTCGTCGCGGATGTCGTCGTTGGAAACTCCACACAGTTGTGGCAAAACGCATTATGCAAAACATCAATTAAAATGCTGAGACAACGATAGTGAGACGATATGTTATATAATTTGCTTGTACTTCACCTTGAGACGACGCCAGCTGGCTCCGTGGTCCGGTCACGTGATCGGTTCACGTGGTCCGTCACGTGCGGCCGTCACGTGGCTGTCACGTGCGTCGTCACGTGGTTCAACAGGGACGATTAAGACCCCGCTGCGACGCTTGAAGCCATATCCAACGCTTTCGCAGACCACGGTTGACACGCAATATAAAACGTTTTGACGCCTTGGTATATGAATGCGCCGTTGTATACGCAACGCGTAGCGTCAATTACCTCATAGGCCGCTGACACTGCCGGCGTGTAGGCTATCTTGTGGCTAGAGTGGTAGAAGAGAAGCTGTTCGCAAGTATGTGCGATGTTAGAACCCACCGTTAGGAACACAATATAAAACGTTTCGTACGCCTGCATTATGAAGTACGGTTGCTAGATGAACAGCGTTAGCCGTCAACACGCAAATGACGCTGCGCGTATAAGCTATCTTGTGCTAGAGTGCGCTAGAGAGAACTGCACCGGGTGTTCGCACGTATGGCGATGTTAAACCAACCCCGTTAGGACACAATATAAAACGTTGGAATGAATGGGTCTGTATATGAACACGTAAGCTTCTAACACGCATTATAGGACGCTGGCGCGTTTTTTTACGTTCGGTATAGCTATGTTCGTGTTGTTGGCTAGCTGTGAGAGCTGTCTGTGAGTGGGTGTGGTAGCTGACAGAGAGAGAAAAGCTGTTGTGAGTATGGCGATGTTTGTTTTGTAGTCTTAGAACTTTACCGCCGCGATTGCATGCACACGTCGCTGCCCCCTGCGGTGAGGAGACGAATAGACGAGGGCGATCCATGCAGCAGCTGACACCGCTAACTAGTTTGTACCCGCGTCCGCTCATCCGCTGCTGCTGCCCTGCCTGCTGCTGGTGGGTGGTGCTGCTGCCTGCTGGTGGGCCTGCTGCTGTTCGGTGGTTGTTGGTGTGGTGTCGCGTTAGTCCTGCTGCTGTTGGTGACTGCTGGGCTGCTTCTGCCTCTGCTGCCTGCTGCTGCTGGTGGGTGGTGGGTTGGTGCTGCTGCTGCTGCTGCTGTTGCTGCTGCGTGGTGCATGTGTGCTGCTGCCTGCTGCCTGGTGGTGGTGCTGCTTCTAGTGCTGCTGGTGGTGGTGGCTGGTGCTGCCTACTGGCTGCTGCTGCTGCTGCTGCCCTTACTGCGTGGTGCGCTGCTGCTGCTACTGCTGTGCTGCTGGTGTGGTGCCTGCTGCCTGCAATGGTGGTGTCGTGGTGGTGCTCGGTGCGTGGTTGTTGCGTGCTGCCCTGCTGCTGCTGCTGTGGCTGCTTGCTGCCTGCCTGTGGGGTGGTGGTGCCTGCTGCCTGCTGTTTACTGCTCCTCTTGCTGCGCCCTGCTGCTGCTGGCGACATACCTAAGACACTGCCTGCATGTGCGGCGGCGTCACAGATGGTGAATTTTAGGTTAGTGATTCGGGGGCAGCTACGAGAGAGTGTCGGGTTTCCTGCACGGCAGGCTGTCCTGCGCCTATCCTTCTTCAACCCGAGATTCAAACATGTTCTGCTAGCCTCTATTGACAAATACGGACATATGCATATACGCTGCTCTTATATGACACATATTTGTCATAGGAAGCATTCTTCTATGACAAATAATATTGTGTGAGTGTTGTGCGCATCATTAGAGTTTAGCGAGCGCTATTATGAAATGCAAGCAGTGAATTTCAGCTGTAAAGCAGAACGAAGTTGACTCTCCAATATTTGTCATAGGAAAGATCTTCCTTATGACAAATAGTGTCATAGCGAGAGTCTATATACGTATGTCTATTTGCTCATAGCATGCTAGCAGAACATGTTTGAAACATGGCTACGTCGTTGATGGCGTGAGCGTGAAGTCTTGCCTCCCAACACATTTTCCCTCTCGCCTTCCACGCTCTTCTCTACCCCTACCTTTCCCCCTACTCTATCTCTCCTCTCACTACTCCCATATCTCCTCCTCCTTCATCCGCCCACCTCTCTCCTCTCGCTACATCTCTTCTTTCCTTCCATTCCTCCCCTTTTCCTTCACCCCTCCCTATGTCTTCCCAATCTTTCTCCCTCCTCTTCCATCCCCTCTGCACTCCCTATCTCATCTATCTATCTATCTATCTATCTATGCTATTCTATCTATCTTATGTCTATACTCATCTTATCTATCTATCTATCTATCTATCTATCTATCTATCTATCTTCTATCTATCTATCTATCTATCTAATTATCTATCTATCTATCTAATCTATGCTATCTATCTATTATCTATCTTATCTATCTATCTATCTATCTATCTATCTATACTATCTACCTATCTATCGATCTATCGATCTATATTTCTCTCTCTCTCATCTCTCTCTCTCTCTCTATAGATATAATATTTTTTTTATCTATCTATTTATCTATCTGATCTATCTATCCTATCTATCGTAATCTATCTTATCTATTCTATCTATCTTATTTATCTATCTATCTGTCTATCGTATCTATCTATCGATCTATCGCATCGATCTATATATATATATATATATATATATCTAATATATATATATATAATCTCTTTTCTATCTATCTATTCTACCTATCATCTATCTATCTATCTACTTACTATCAAACGTATCTATCTATCCATTCATCGCATCCGATATTTTCATCTCTCCCTTGCGTGACGCATATCTAGCAGGTGCGCTGGCGCTATGGTGTGTGCGCACGCGTGCGAGGGGGGGCAACGCGAAGAACGATGATAAAAAGTATATAAAGTGGATATCGTGATAAAAAAATCAACATTATATTGCGCACCGCCCTCCCAGTGACGCATCGCGGCCTGTACGGGAAGACCCACCGACTGTAACCCGTACAGCCAGAAAAACAATGCCGTACACGCGACTAATCAGGGCGGATCTAGGTGGGATTTCAGGAGACGGGGGGGGGGTTTGATAGTGCAGTGAAGCGCGTCCGAAGGCAGGCCGCGTGCCTAGGGTGGTCCGGGGCATGCCCTCCGCCAACTCTGGAAAAGTCAGCAGTTGTGTGGGTCACAGGAGAAATCCCAAGTTTCTATTAGCCTGCAGACTGACTTTTTTATTTTTGCCACCATGTTCACTAGCTATCATAACATTAGTCAATGGCCTGAACGGGTGATTTTGGCAATCCTCCCAACCCCCTCTAAAGCCGCCTTACTCTCTCTCTCTCTCTCGTCTCTCTCTCTCGCTCTTCTCTCTCTCCCTCTCTCTCTCTCTCTATATAGTATATATTTAGACGACAGAATAGATAGACGGTTTCCAAACCTATCGTAATCAGTTCGAGCTTGGTTTGAACTCGACTTGATTCGGCCTCTTTCTTCGTGCTCCGCTTTTCGCCATGCGTAAACTCTATAATCTTTCATAAAAGTTATCAGGGGTCAGATTGGCATTCCCTTTTGTACTAAATCAATCCTCTTCGTAGCACTCGATTCATCTTTAGAGTGATATTCTGCAAAGATCTCTGTAAGTTTAGTTTCTTCATTTCTCGTCATTCCGTATTGGAATTCTTTTCCTTCCATATTTGATTTAAACTGAAAATTTGAAGCTTTTCTATTGCGATCGCATGCTTGGTCTGTCTATTTAATCCCCCTTGCACTTTGCAAGACTAAATTCTGTAGAGCTTATAAGGTTATACACGCATTGGTATCGCACCCCGGGTGTTCAAAAACGTAGCGCACTGAACTTAACGTCGTGTGCCGATTAGTGAGAGAACACAGGTTGTCTGCCAAAGATGGGCTTCGCTTGACGCTCTACCGGTAATGGGATGCTCGCTTATCCTACTTTGATGACCATGCGTAACGATGCATCAAAAACCCGTCTTACAACTAGCCTAGGGTGGTGAGTTTTGGTCGGTACTCTATGGTATGCTGCGAGAGACTTACACGGTGACTGCATTGCACCAGGAATCCCATCAACAGCCGTCACGAGTAGCGTGCTCACTGCTGCGACAGCGGTCGTTCTCAAAGAAAACTTGGGTTGTAATAGTCACGAATTAACAGCAGAGCGCTGGTCGATCTACAAGGTTAAGCCAGAGTACAAGTCACACATCTAACTAAAATTCTTAAACCGCGCAGACTAGAAGTGTATTATGAAACGCAACGATGATAGCCTAAGTTTTTTTATCTCAGTTACGTCGAATCTTAGTTCCACTGTTAATCTATGACTTTTCATGATCATGCATTACAGGTTGCCATCGAAGTCGTCATACACCGGAACGAATTATGAGGCAATATGAATATTCACCAAAACAAAATGTTCACGGGTGGGACAATACTTCGCGTAGGCATCAATATTTATATCGCGCGCACGATAAATTCTCGCCTGCAAACGCATCTGTAAAGCATGGTTCAATAAAGAAATAATTACGATGTTGGGAGCAGCGAGACTACGTAGCCCATGCATATATAAGAAAGGCGGGGGAAACGCTCTATTACACTCAGAGTGGTGCAGCAGCGTAGGCCTTGCTAGATTTCAGTACCATCGCAATGCGGCATGTCATATATGAAATTAAGCGAGGGTACGGTATTAAAAAGATTCAAATAATAACGCACATTCATTGAATCCTCTAGGACCGAAGTAGTGTGTGTGGGGCTGTGTTGTGTGTGGTGTGTGTGTGGGATGTGTGTGTGTAATGTCCGTGCGTTGCGTACCGTGCGTGCGCGCGTGTCTATGTGTGCCACTGTGTGTGGGGGGGGGGGGGGGGTTGTGTGCGCGTATACGTCACGTCCGTGCCGTCTGTCGTGTGTATGGTGTGGGGTCGGGGGCGCGTGTGTGCTGCATGGTAGGTGGTGCTCGTGGGGGCGGGGCTTTGTGTGCGCGTGCAGTTGCGGTGCGTGATGTGTATGTGTACGGTGTGGGGGTGCGCTTGCTTGGTGCGTTTGCGTGGGTGTATGTGTGTGGGCGGGGGGGTGCGCTTGCGGGCGTGCGTTGTGTGTATGTGTGTGTGGCTGTGTTGTGTGTGGGCGTGCGTGCGTGCCTGTTGAAACGCGCGTGTGTGCTGTTGTGGGGGGGGTGCGCCTGCGATGGCGGCGTGCGTGTGTGCGCGTGTGCTGGTGTTTATCTAAATCCTACCAATCACGATGCTGTCACGGCGTAGAAATTGAGCGAACTGTATCTTAGTTGTGTACATATCGAATTTCTGTTGAGGTTAATTTCTGTTAATTCCTCTACTCTTCTGACTTTTTTTTCAGGTGACGACACTTGTTCTGCTCGCTCTCATTGTACCAGTGCGGTCAATGGACCCCAGTACGACCACGAGATCGCCGGGAATCAAGAGCAGAATCTTAGACCACGCGTGCGACGGGGCGTGCAACTTCATAGCAAGACACTGTAATTACTGTGGCGTGGATGGCATTCATGGCGCTAATGACGGGAAGACGGGAGGCATAGTGAGACATGTTGTAGTGGTCGCCTGCTCGGCGGTGTGTGACTTTACAGAGAGGAAATGTCACTGCCACGATGGCGAGCCTCATGGAAATTGAAATCCGCAATGTCATATAGGCTATATAATTCATATATATATATATATATATATATATATATATGTGTGTGTGTGTGTGTGTGTGTGTGTGTGTGTGTGTGTGTGTGTGTGTATACACACAAAGAAAAATTTTACATGTGGTATATATTAAATTCAATTAAATTCCATTAAATTCAATGCATTATTTTTATATATAAAAATATGGTGGTGATGGTTGTGATGGTGGTGATGCTAGCGGCGGTAAATGGTTGTGATGGTGGTGATGCTAGCGGCGGTAAATGGTTGCCGGCAATAGTGATAATATGGGCCGCGACTGCAAATTATGGCGATATTTACTCGTAATAACTGACGACATAATTAGACAACACAGACTATTTAGCTCACTCTTATTGTCACTCTACCTGTACTATGAGCTGTTACTCAATGGGATTGTATTTGTCCGATAACACAGGTATTATATACATATTACAGTATGTTTGGAGGGCGGTGACAGCTAGGTGAATAAACGCCGGCCCAGCCCGGAGAGTTACGGACTCTGTTCGTTGACTGTTATATATCAGTGCTGTGTCAATGTTGAACCACATAATCCACACATCCATCATGTTGATGTAGATATATCGAACCCGACGGTTTTATATAAGAAACTATGATGTCATAACTCTTTGCGTCTGCAAACAGTCACTACAGCATGACAACGTCTGATTGCTCCAGTCATTACACGTCACGCATATATGACGTCATCATTCTAATGGTCAGACGACTCAAGCAATGTGACAGCATCTATAAGGCCGGGAATGTCTAAAAGCAGTATAGCTGCATGCTTGGTCCCGTCTCTCTATCTACTTATAACTTATTCACTATAGTGCTTTGAGTGAAGGCGTGCCGAAGGCAGGCGGTGCTAGGGTGGTCCGGGAGGCATGCCCTCCTCCAACCTGGAAAATTCAGGCAGTTGTGTGGTCACAGGGGAAATCCCAAGTTTCTATCAGCCTGCAGAATAACTTTTTAAATTTTTTTGGCCCACTAGTAGCATAACATTAGTCAGTGGCTAAACGGGGGGGGGGGGTTGCAAACTTGCAACCCCAACCCCGCTCTAGATCCGCAACTGCCAATCTTCGTAGTATCAAGAGCTAATAAATATCTTTTATTAGCTCTTGGTAATATATATTATAGATCTTTGTAGTAATTAACGCAATATTAAATGTAACGCGCAATTAACCAGCGTACGTGTGGAGGGGATTGGTGGATGGTGACGTCACGCAGCACGTAGATCACGTGGTCGATGACTCATGCCTAACAGCTGCAGGGGCTGTCAGCACAGATCAGTTCCACTGGAGGCCTACTACTACCCACAGCGAGTGCAGGACAAATCTAGGTTATATTAGCCGACGCGAGAGCAAGCAATGGGCCGATATGAGACATATATATATAGCAGCAATCGGTAAGTGCATATATATATATATCAAGAGTCCATAATAGAGATATATCTCTATACATATGATATATATATATTATATATATCGGTAAGTGCATATATATATATATCAAGAGTCCATAATAGAGATATATCTCTATTTATATGATATATATATATTATGATTTTATTCATTATGAGATTTATATGGATTATTTAATTGAACACAATGTGCCTTTGAGGGCTTCAAGAAAATGTTTCCAGACTCACAAATAGCCAAAAAGTATGGTTGCAAACATACAAAAACACGTGAAATTGTGAG
>NW_014577888.1:23157-24750 GCF_000485595.1 Priapulus caudatus | reverse complement strand
CACTCGCTCCCACCTCAAGCTAAGCCGAGAGGTGGGAGCGAGTGCCAGTCTATGGGCTATAGGCGGCGGGCAGGCGGCGCACTGCTTTGCAACTCCTGTACGAGCCTCGCCATTGGAACGTTGCAAAAACGTTCCAGCGTTGGGGCGCAACAATGAGGTCACGAAGAGCGCCGGTAGGTGTTTCCTGATTTCCGAATGTCAGAATTTCTACAGTCTTTCTGTGATTTCGCGTGACACAGCTCGGTTACGAGCACATTACTCGGTTACAGTTTTTATAACAAGTGAACACTGTTCACGTTCCAAATGTCTGCCCTCTGTGTCCCCCACTAAAATTGCGGACTGTTCGCTGGCAGCTATGGATTCGTGCGCGGCCTATGCATTCGGCGCACGGATCCATAGCTGCCAGCGCTGCATACTGTCGTAGGACGTTCCCGCGGTCGCGTGCGCCTTGCCACGGAACTGCGCGCAAGATCGCGCAGCACTTCGGATAAACACCTCCTTTCGGCAACGCTTCTCTAGTATCCCGTCTCATCTGGATACAACACTGTTCATCGCGAAAAGACTAAGCACGTGACCCAATCTCACCCACCTGATTGGTCGGGTTCTTGCGTCCTGGTTACGATGTCGGATGAAATTAGAACATGCGTCCTGTGCATCCGATATCGCAACGGTCATAAAATTGTGTCGTACCGCATAGTTTACACGGTGCGTTTTGGACGTATGCGTCTGGCGTACGTCTAGGACGTACGTCCAAAACGCATCGTGTAAATAGGCTTGGGGGCCGCAGGTAGTATAACCCAGGACCCCGCCCCCACCGATGAATGACAGACTATATTATACGTAACTGGTCAGCATACGAAGCTCGTTGCCATGATTGGCAATGCTTCGCCCAATGAATAAATTTTGCAGATATGGTCTGCTTACGTGTACACTCAGCGCCTGAAAATGTGAGATCCATGTTAATTCATTTAATTAGGTTTTCATTTTACTTACAGTTGACATGATTGGCAATGCTTAGCCCACGCGCACGCACATAAATATTTTTTGCAGGTGTGGTGCGCTTACGTGTACTCTCAGCGCCTGTAAATGGGAGATCCAGTTCATTAGTTATTAAATTAATTAATTAATTAAATTAAATTAAAGTAATTATAGGTTTACATTTTACTTATAGCTGACATGAGAGAGGGAGGAGGTGAGGATGGCAGCCGTGGGCAGTGAAGACTCGGCCACTGAGCAGCGGGAAGGTGAGGTGATTCAACGCTTACTTCTAACATGTGACAGCTCGCAGCCATGTATCAATCACGGCTTGTGCTCCCATCCCTCACCTCTGCCACCCCTCCCCACCCCTCCCCTCCCTCATCTCTGCGGCTCTGCCGCCCCCTGCCCCCTCTTATCCCTCACCTCTGCCACCCTCAAGAACCCCTCCCCTCCCCCATCTCTGCGGCTCTGCCGCCCCCTGCCCCCCTCACCCCTCACCTCTGCCACCCTCAAGAACCCCTCCCCTCCCCCATCTCTGCGGCTCTGCCGCCCCCTGCCCCCCTCACCCCTCACCTCTGCCACCCTCAAGAACCCCTCCCCTCCCCCATCTCTGCG
>NW_014577888.1:3261-22535 GCF_000485595.1 Priapulus caudatus | reverse complement strand
CCCGCCCCCTCCACCCTCCCCCCACCCTCCATCCCTCCCCTCTGCCCGCCCCCTCCTCCTCCCCCACCCCTCCCCTCCCTCACCTCTGCCGCCCCTCACCCCTCTCAGGTGACGGTTTCTTATAATGAAATTTTACCCGATTTCTTGTCTGTGGCCTCGTCTCATCATTCAGCGTTCAGCGTGACGTCAGCTTGTGACGCGATCTCTGCAGATGGTGGCGCTACCTGTCGGGCAGGGGCGTGGCAACTCATCAGGTGCATGCTACCGAGGTGCAGGCAGTAATCACAACACGAATAGCCACAGCCTTAAGCTATAGGTTTACACTATCGAAAAGTCGACGAGTTGATCAGACTTTTCAACGTTCTATCAAACTTTCGATCAACTTTTCAACAGAAACTTGATAGTGTAAACCCAGCTCACACGATCAAAATTAATAATAAAACACGATCAACATTACATTGCAGAATCACCTCCCGGCAATGGCGATGGAACTGCAGACTGGCAGCTGATGGTAGCAGCTAGTGAGGGATGCACGGAGACAGTGAAACGCCTTCTGCATGCCGGCACAGCCAGTGTCAACTACACCGATGGCTACGGTCGCACGGCCCTGGCCGCCGCAGCCGGCAAGGGACACGTGGCAGTGGTAACGGCACTCATAGACGCCCGGGACAGTGTCAACCACGATGATAGCGATGTTGCCACGGCCCTCATGGCGGCAGCCGCCGAGGATCACGGTGAGACGACGACGCCACTGCTGCGGACGGGTGCCGACGTCGGAAGCAGCGGCGACAACGCGGCGCTGTCGCGGGCGGCGTGGCGCGGTGCAAAGCTACGCGTCACGAAGCTACTGCTGGAAGCCGGCGCTAGCGTCAACCGTCGCGACAGCCGCAGCGACCTCACGCCGCTCATGGTGACGGCGTGGCGCGGCAACACGGACATGACGTCGCTGCTGCTAGGTGTCGCCGGCGTCGACGTCGATCTCAGAGACGACGACGACGTCACGGCATTGATGATGGCCGCCCACGAGGGACACGCGGAGATCGTTCGTTTGCTTGTGCACGCTGGCGCCGATGTCAACCACAGAGCCAGGGATGGCAACGCTGCTATCATAGAGGCTGCTCGTCGCGGACACCTAGCTACGGTCACCCTACTGCTCGATTCCGGCGCCGACGTCCACATTGAGACGAATCGCGGCCACACTGCGCTGATAGAAGCAGGCTGCGGAGGACACGCGGAGATAGTAACACTGCTGTTGCAACGCGGTGCAGACGCGAGCCTCAAAGACAGAGACGGTCGTACGGCGTTGATGGAGGCGGCGCGCGAGGGACACACAGAGATCCTGAGTGCACTACTGGGAGCAGGAGCCGACGTGAATGACGCGGGGAAGAAAGGTCAGACGGCGTTGACGGAGGCGGCGTGCGAGGGACGCGCCGGAATCGCGACCTTGCTGCTGGAAGCAGACGCCGACGTTGACCACGCGAACAAGTGCGGACGCACGCCGCTGCTGCTAGCCGCGTGCAGCGGACACGCGGAGCTGGTCTCGCTGCTGCTGCGGGCGGGCGCGAGCGTCAACCACCGCAGCGGGAAGGGCGTGACGCCGCTATCCGAGGTGGCCGAGCACGGACACGGTGAACTGCTCGCCCCGCTGCTGCACGCAGGCGCTGACGTCAACAGCAAGGACTGCGCGGGTCGCACGCCGCTGGCTACGGCCGTGCGGCGCGAGGACGCAAACATGGTCAAGCAGCTCCTGCGGGCGGGCGCAGACTCGAACATGGCGGACGACGAGGGCGGCACGCCGCTGATGGCTGCGGCTTGGCAGGGTCGCGCGTGCCTCGCGCGGCTGCTCCTGGACGCCGGCGCCGACGCAAACATGGCAGACGCCCGCGGCAGGACGGCGCTCGCCGAGGCCGTCATGTGGGGGCACAAGGCATGCGCTCGGCTGCTGCTGGGACGCGGAGCAGCGGACGTGAACCACGGCGACGAGCGCGGCCGCACCGCGCTCATGGTGGCGGCGCGCGCGGGCGACTCGCCGATGGTGCGACTCCTGCTGGCGTCCACGGGCGTCGATCCGGACCGCGCCGACGCCGACGGTCGCACGGCGGTGATGGAAGCAGCCGCGGGGAGGCATGCGAGGACGGCGCGCTTACTGCTGGATGCAGGAGCGGCCGCGTGCGGCGGGGACGCGCGCGGCGTCACAGCGCTCATGCTCGCCTCGCACGGCGGCAGCGACGACATCGTGCGATCGCTTCTCGACGCCGACGCCGACGACGTCAACCGCTCTGCCGACGACGGCGCCACGGCTCTGACGCTCGCCGCACAGGAGGGACACGCGGGCGTGGTGGCGCTGCTGCTCTCGCGCGACGACGCCGACGCTGACGTGACGAACTCGGCACGTCGCACGCCGCTCACCGTCGCTGCGATGTGGGGCCGCACGGCGATCGTCACCGCACTGCTGGACGCGGGCGCCGACGTCGGTCGCGTCGACAGCGGTGGCGACACCGCCGTCACGTGGGCGGCGCGCGGGGGCCACGCGGCGATCGTGCGCCAGCTGACGGAAGCGCACGCCGACGTGAACGTCGTCAATAGCGACAGACGGACGGCGCTGACGGAGGCTGCGCAGAGCGGGGATGCGCGCGCGGTGCGGCTGCTGCTAGCAGCAGGCGCCGACGTGAACGGCGGGGGCACGCACGCGCACGCATGCACTCGCGCACACGCACGCACGCACGCACGCACGCCGCTCATGGAGGCGGCGCACAGCGGCGACGAGGAGACAGTGGCGCTGCTGCTGCGCGCGGGAGCCGACATAAACCACGTCTGCAACAGCCGAGGCTGTGACTCCTCATCCACGTGGGGGCGCCGCATGCGCAAGCTCCTCCTGGCGGCGCGATCGAGCGCGCACCACGTCGACGGCGACGGCGACACGGCGTTGATGTACGCGGCGCGCGGCGGCCACGCCCGCGTCGTCGCCATGCTGCTAGCCGCCGGCGCCGACGCCTCGCACGAAGCCGACGACGGCGACACGGCGCTGACGAAGGCAGCGCGACGGGGATGCACCGAGAGCGTGCGGCTGCTGCTGCGGGCCGACGCCGACGCCGTCGCGCGCACGGACGCCGACGGAGACACGCCGCTCATGTGGGCAGCGATCTGCGGACGCGCCGACAACGCGAGACTGCT
The DNA here is from genome assembly GCF_000485595.1 of Priapulus caudatus. Taxonomy (NCBI): domain Eukaryota; kingdom Metazoa; phylum Priapulida; class Priapulimorpha; order Priapulimorphida; family Priapulidae; genus Priapulus; species Priapulus caudatus. The sequence continues at coordinate 19,361 of NW_014577888.1, read as the reverse complement.
ACTAGAAGCGCGCGCCGACGTTGAGCTAGCGGGAAGCAGCGACGGAAGCACGTCGCTGATGGAGGCGGCGCACCGCGGACACGCGGAGACGGTGAGGACGCTGCTCGATGCCGGAGCGCGCGTAGACCGAGCGAACGGCGACGGCGGGCGGGCGCTGACGATGGCGACGCAGCGCGGGCACACAGCGACGATGCGGCTGCTGCTGAGCGCCGGAGCCGACGTGAACCGACGCTCCGCGAGCGGGTTCACGCCCCTCATGATGGCGGCGTGGCGCGGACACGCGGCGAGTCTGCGGCTGCTGCTGCGCTCCGGTGCCGACGTCAACGTGCGCGACAGCGACGGACTGACGTCGCTCATGGAAGCGGCGTGGCGGGGCGACGTCGAGACGGTGCGGCTGCTGAGAGCGGCAGGTGCCGAGGTCGTCGTCAAGGACAGCGAAGGTCAGACAGCGCTCATGGAAGCGGCGTGGCGCGGGGACGCGGCCGCCGTCCGACGACTTCTCGACGACAACGTCGATGTCAACCAACGCCACAGCGACGGACGCACCGCTCTGATTCTAGCAGCGCGGGAAGGGCACGCCGACATCGCGACGTTGCTGCTGCGAGCCGGTGCCGACGCGACGCTCGCCGCCGACGGTGGCGACACGGCGTTGTCGGCTGCGGCGACGGCGGGCCGCATCGAGTGCATGAGAGCGCTACTCGAGCACATCAACCCGGACGCGATATCCGCGCAGGTGGACTCCGCATACGGCAAGGTTGTCGCGCACGCATCGCACCGCACGCTCAATCAACACCTGAGAGAGGCGGCCGGCACGCTACTAGCCTGTCGGTACTTCAGGGGACTGCCCGAGCATTGCTACAGCGACGCCGCGCCGTACGTGGCGCCACACGTACAGCGGCCGACGCGCGGCGTCACCTCGCTCACGGACATATGGGAGATGGCGGGCGTGGGGAGGCTGCACCACATGCAGGAATGCGAGGAAATCGCGTCCATCGTGCAGAGACTAGTAGAGCGAGTATGTGAAGAGATGGCTGTCATACAACCCGGCTCCACCTTCGTGCCCGTCCTAGTAGGCAGCGCGGCGAATCGCACAAAATGCGGTCTGCCGGACGAATTCGACTTCATATTCGAGGCGAAGGAGTTCGAGGATCGAGTACGCATAACGAAGACTACGCGGGCTGGAGTCGTTCTCGCGTACGACTACGAACGCAAGCAGAACGTTTCGATCGCGATGAAAGAAGACTTCGTCAACGTTCTTTGCAAGGCGCTCTCGAAACATCTCGCGGACGACCCGCAAAGCCAACTCAAGATCTCCACCTACAAGCAAGTGTGCGAATGGAACAAAGTCTGCACGCAGCTCAACCTCGTCTACGTCGGCGACAACCACTACAAACACCTTTTGTTATCCGTCGACGTTACCCCAGCCATCCGCGTGAGCGGCACCCCAGACGATAGCAATGCACAATTCCCGCCCGAGTTCCACTATCACGTCGTACCGAAACCGTTAAACGAAACCCACGACGACTGGTGGTCGGTCTGCACAGCGCATGCCGAGAGCAAGATCATCTTGGAGTCTCCCGCGATCTATCGCCGAGCGCTGATCATCGTGAAGGCGTGGCTGGATCCACGCATTCAGGACGATAGGGGTGCATATCAGCATCTGTTGAAGGACGAAGGCATTAAGGGTAGCGATGAGGTCAGACAGCTGAATCGTAAGAGTATTGACATCGTGCGGCTGTTCGTCGCGACGCGCTGCCAGCCGAAGAAACTCATCGATTCCTACCTGCTGAAGCTCGCGCTCCTGCACACGATACACACGCCGCCGACGTTCGACCCCGTCCCCTCCGCTGCCCCCTCCTCCTCCTCCTCCGCCGCTGCCTCCTCCTCCGCCTCCGCCCCCTCCTCCTCCGCCTCCGCCCCCTCCTCCACCTCGGCCTCCAGCGACGACGACGACAAACGCATCTACAAGATCGTGATGGGCATGCTGGTGTACACGTCTCAATGCCTGCGCGGCGGTCGCCTCCCGCACCCCTTCATCGACAACCACGACATGCTGGCCGAAGATCGCCACAAGCTCGTCGAGTTCGTTCCGGCGCTCTACCTCAAACAGCTGTGCGTCGACGAGCTGCTGGTGCGGCTACGGTGGCGCCGACTGGTGAGCAGCGCCGGACTGCTTCAGGTGAGTTCGGCGACGCTGTGGGCGAAGATGCAGGAGCCGATACGCATGGCGGCGCCCGACACGAACGTGCGGAACGTCAAGCCACTGAAGATTCCGGTGAACGACGCGTGGGACCTGCTGTGCGAGCGATGAGAGTGAACACGAGTGAACGACGCGTGGGACCTGCTGTGCGAGCGATGACGGACACCCTTTCACTGCTGAATACTTTTGCACATGTTCGCCCCTGTGTGCTGAATACTTTTTTGCAACGAAGCAAATTTCATGTATATATGCGTTTAAAAAAATCATATCAAATAAACCGCTTAATATATCAGCCACTTTTTTTTCAGGAATTATACTTGGTGTCCTTTCTATTTCTGCAAAAAAAGTGTTCTGATTTTTTTTTTTGGGGGGGGAGGGGTTTGGCATAATAATATATATTTTCAAACAACTAGTCAACAACCAAATTCCGCTGTGTGAATTATTAAAATTTATTCCAATTTAAAAGTTTGTTCCACAGTAATATTAGGAGATCTCACTCTTGAATATATCATTTGGACATAGATACAAATATCTCGAAAAATTGCCTAAATATGTTTCCGGAAATTCTGACAAAAAGCTCTAAATAACTCGTAAAATTTCCTAAATATCTCGTAAAATTTCCTAAACATCTTCATACATATCTTTGTTAGTTTAACGTTTATGCGAAGATTTGAGATTTAAATTGAACGGTGATCTGTAAAACGGTAAGCAAGAGATTGGATAATTCCAGAAAATTATTTTTTTCTTCTAAATATCTCGGAATTTTCTAAATATCCCCGGAACTTCTAAATAACAATAAACTATCCGGATATTTGTATCTAAGCCTACTACAAAGCCCTGTTGTGACTATGGCAACAAACCGGCGTCAGCCGGTTCCTGCATATCAAGTCATGCACGATGTCACGGCCACGGCCGGGACGCGAAATTTTTTTTCCCACGAGAGTTCCGGACCCACCACAGATAGTGTTTTGTAATATATGGTGCGTATATAAGACGGACCTGGTTGTATTATAGTTAGTGTTGGGTTAGGGTTAGGTTTAGGGTTAGGGTTAGGTTGTATAAATTTTGCATTGTTGCTTCGAGGTAGTCGAGTGAATGGAGTGCGCTGATTGGCTGGGGTCCGGAACTCTCGTGGGAAAAAAAATCTCGCGGCCGGGACGCGTGATTTTTATTCCCACTCAGATAGTGGCATTAATTTGCATAAGTGGCGCTGATTGGCTGTTGCAATGGCATGTACTGACGGTACTGACGCCTGATTGGTTGAGCTTGTTTTCTCGCGATATACATAGCACATCCAAAATTTTAATTTCAATATGTCGGAGCAGCGTATTGGTTACAACGCTGGCGCCAAGTATGAATGGTCGCAGGATCGAATCCCATCCGTTTTCTAATTATTTTCCTGTTTTCTGTATTTTTTTCCTATCTTATCTGTTTAACATTTTTTTCCCAATTAACGCAAATATTTTACATGATTTATTTACACATTTTAATAACAAACAATTAATTTTTACAACAATTAAAAATTAAATTTTATTAATTTAATAGGGTTAGGGTTAGGTTAGGGTTAGGGTTAGGGTTAGGGTTAGGGTTATCGTATATATCGTATAAAATACGGATTTTCATGAATAAAAACGAGAGCAATAGCACATACTGTATATAGTATGATACTGTAGTACTGACTGTGATAATTAATGGGCTCATAAATCTTCACAACTCATAGATGGCGCGCACGAAACCGCCAGCCAATCAGCGCCGCTTATGCAAATTAATGCCACTATGTGAGTGGGAAAAAAAATCACGCGGCCGGGACGCGTGATTTTTTCCCCACTCAGATAGTGGCTTAATTTGCATAAGCGGCGCTGATTGGCTGTTGCCCTGGCGGTAAATCAAAGGCGCCGATTGGCTCGATTTGATACTTTTACCGTTAATTCTATAACAGTGAACTCATCATGGAAAAGCTTTGTCGACTCAATGTACAGCAAGAAATATAGCTGACTATCCAGCTTTACATGTAAGTTTCATTACGGATTTTCATGAATAAAAACGAGAGCAATAGCACATACTGTATATAGTATGATACTGTAGCCTGACTGTGATAATGGGCTCATAAATCTTCACAACTCACGCGCGCGCCAAACCGGCCAGCCAATCAGCGCCGCTTATGCAATGAATGCCACTATCTCAGTGGAAAATTATCACGGGGCCGGACCAGCAGTGAAAGGGTTAAATTATTTAAATTAACGCGTTGTTGTGTAATGGTTTGTGTGTGTGTGTGTGTGTGTGTGTGTGTGTGTGTGTGTGTGTGTGTGTGTGTGTGTGTGTGTGTATGTTTTTATAAATCCTGCCGAATAAAGAGTATGATAGCAAACGACAAAAATCAACGAAATACGTGTGTAAACAGTAATATAGTAATGTTTGATTGTATTTATACCTATGACGCATCAATACACGTAGAACTTTGCCAGGTCGAAGCAGAGAGAGGCGGCTACGTCGTGCTAACACAGTGAGCACTAACCCTTCCTTCTTCCTCATCAACTATTTCCCAGCAGGTAAAACACACAGGATCATGCTGCTGCACGAACACACACGCACGCACGCAACGCCCACTCACGCACGCACCATGAATACAATCGACCGAATGGAACGCACTAACGCACACACACACAGCCACACGCAAGCACGCACGCAATGGTACGCCGGTGGTCACGCACGCACGAACATGCATACAGCACGACGCATGGACGCACACAGATGCATATCCACCAGCCGCAACGAACACACACGCAACGCCGACGCGTCACGCGAACGCACGCACACATGCTTACCACTACAGGCAGCGCGCACGGCACGCGCGCCACTGCACCGCGCACACACATGCATACGCACGCACGCGCGCGCACGCACGCGCGCGCACGCACGCACACACGCACGCACACACGCACGAACGCACGCACGCGCAGGCACTCACGCTCACAAAAACACACGCACACACATCTCTATATTACCCCACCAGATTAAAGCGTGAGGCGAGAGCGTCTTCCACGCCACCTGGTATGGCCTAGTGACACTATCTATGGCGGTAGGTTATTTGCCGCCTGAGACACCAGAACAGAACATCAAACCATATATAAGCTCGTCTGCTTGGTCAAAAACACGCGGATGAAACACATCGCGTAGAGCAAAATATAACAAAGTATGTATTTCAAACGCATAATTAGCTAGCCATACATTTTGCTAAGGTATTAATAATAATAATTATAATAATAATAACATAATAGCTGGTTAACCCGTGCATGCTTTACTGTAATATCCTGACGAATAAACCCTCGCAGTTTCGCAGGTCATTCATTCTCCACAACTTTTTTTTCTTAAAATATACGATCTTTTCTCCTGTTCTCTATACAATTATTTATTAAGACGAATAAATAAACATCGTTGTTAATAATGACATGATATTGTCATATATAAAACTAGCTACTAACTACTTGACTAGCGGTTATGATAAGCGCAGTTTGTTATGGCAAGATATCGGCAAGTGACGTCACGCCACGGTGTATATATATAACATTGACATTTGGGCATAAACTACTTGGTCATCCTTCGCACAACGAAAACATCACCCATATAATGGGGCAAGTGCATCAAACAACTACAAAAGATACTGGCCGCGACACGAGATCAAAGAAATTGTGTAACATTTTGCTGCATAAAAGAGATATATATATATCTTCCAATGTACACCTATTATTCTCTCCCTAGTAGCTTTAGTGTACACTGATAATAATAAACGGAGAGAGAGATACATGCAGTACTAGCGTGGCAGCGGTGCGTGCTGAAAACGGAGAGAGATTTACACGCAGTACTAGCGTGGCAGAGGTGCGTGCCGAAAACGGAGAGAGATTTACACGCAGTACTAGCGTGGCAGCGGTGCGTGCTGAAAACGGAGAGAGATTTACACGCAGTGCTAGCAGTGGCAGAGGTGCGTGCTGAAAACGGAGAGAAGATTTAACGCAGTGCTAGCGTGGCAGAGGTGCCGTGCTTGAAAACGGAAGAGATTTGCACGCTATTGGCTAGCCCTGGCAAACGGTGCGTTGCTGAAAACGGAGAGAGACATAGCAGCGCAGTACTTAGCGTGGCAGAGGTGGTGCTGAAAACGGAGAGAGAATACATCGGCAAGTGCTAGCGTGCAGCGGTGCGTGCTGAAAACGGAGAGTGACATACACGCAGTACTTAGCGTGGCAGAGTGCGTGCTGAAACGGAGAGTGACATACACGCAGTTTGCTAGCGTGGCAGCGGTGCGTGCGAAAACGGAGAGAGATGTACACGCACTGTCTAGCTGTGGCAGAAGGTGCGTGCTGAAAAACACTATTCCAGAGCGAGATTGCACGTGTGTCAACAGCGGCAGCAAGCGTTGCGAGATTAAATGGCGTACGAGGGAAAGAGCGAAAAGACGACAGGCCTGACGGGAAAGCGGGACAAGGCGTCGGAAAGCTGTAGTGTGTATGCTGGCAAGGTTAGGATGTATTTGCGAAGGTGGCCACCTACCGTATATGATTTCTGTTTAATGTATCACGGGATTATTTATACATTGGCAATAGAATCAGTTTATTGGTTGTTATATGTATATGTTTATGTAATGATTTTGTTGCGTAAACCAAAAGCGAATGATCGTTTGACATACTTTGGGCGCGGACGCGCGCTGGCACAATAAGGCGCAGGAAATGCCTTACGTACAGCGGCGGACCCGTTATCATAACATCACATATAAATATTGTTCATGCTACCGCCCCTGCACGCCACACATGCTGATCACTTAGGGAGAGGGAACTTGCTACATACAATGTAAGTAAAAGAATTCTGAAAAACAGTATCAGCCAACCATGGCAGACAGCAGCAGCAGCGCAGCACAACACAACAGCAGCGAGAGCGAGTAACGTAGCAGCAGCTAGCAGCAGCAGCACATGCCGGCAGCGAGCAGGCAACAATCAACACCGCAGCCAACAGTAATAGGGGCAGTCAGCAGCAAGTAGTGAGTAGCCAGCAGCAGTAACAGCAGCAGCAGCAGCAACAGCAGCAGCAGCAGCACGCAGCAAAGCCGCAGTACAGCAGAGGCTCGCAAGTAGCTAGCAGCACAAGCAGCAGTAGACAGCAGCAGCAGCAGCAACAGCAGCAACAGCAGCAGCAGCAACAGCAGCAGCAGCAACCATAGAGGCAGCACTAACAGAAGCTTGAACACAAATCTGTGATCTTTAAACATATCAGATGTCATAGGAACTGGAAGACAGAATCATTGCATTGATCAGGGCGAGGGTGAGGGGGGTTATAAATAGGGGTAGGGGATTACATTAGGAGTGGTTGGAATTGGGTTATACAGGGTTAGTATACATATGTATAAACATTTCTTTCAGAAATTTAGAAGGTCCATTTTTGAGCACTCCTAGATTCAATTCAGATACAATCTTTGTACTTCGTACCTTCCAATCTCCAAATAATCAACAAAACTCCTGCCACAAGCAAGAGATAGATGTACTCTTTATCAAGGTTTTCCTGGAGATCACACACTATTATGCCTGAGCACATATTCCAGGACTTCTCTACAGAAAGGGGATCTGAAAAGCTATTCTGGGACCCATAGCCCAGTCACAACGTAGATGACTTGTGGGGCTGTGTGGGTAAACACACTAGAGATATTAGTTACAGATAACTTATGATAAATAATGGCTCACCATTAAAAAATAATGAAGAGCTTATTGATTAGGTTATTGATCGAGGTGCTCAGCTTTGAAACAGGCAATTCTTAACAAGATAACACACGCAGGCACGTATGCGCGCGTACACGCACAGATGTGTGCACACACACACACACACACGTACGCACACACACGCACGCACGCACACGCACGTACGTATGCACACACATACGCACACACACACACATATATACATACATAGCTACATACACAGGCACACGTCCGTATATGCATGTTTGCACATTTTGTGCCTAGCATATCCACATTAGTGAGTAAATGTGACAAACGGTCGCTTTTACACATCATAGATGGCGCTAATAACACATCGTCATGCCGCACATTAAGACTTTGCCGAAATATGAATCAATTATCTCGCAGACGCCTGGGATGCTTTCTTACGCTTTCTTGTAGTGAGATCCTAGAATAAGAAGCACGATTGCCGTCAACGTCATCGTCAACGTTGTCGTCAACGTCATCGTCAACGTCGTCTTCAACGTTATCGTCAACGTCACCATCAATGTCATCGTCATCTTCGTCACCAACGGCCTGAGAGCTTGGGCATCCATCAGCTTGTCGCGATGCCCACTACTGCCACCTGGTGCTGATACATGTATTAATTGGACACCATCGTCTCTCTCTTTCTTTCTCTCTCTCTCTCTCTTGCTCTCCCCTGCTCTCTCTCTCTCTTGCTCCCCCCCCCCCCCCCGCTCTCTCTATTTCTCTATTTCTCTCGCTCTCGCCGCTCTCTCTCTCTCTCTCAAGAAAACTTCATCATTCTCTATATTCTTCTTTATTCTCTATATGATCTCCATTCATGATATACTCCATCAGTGACCTCTAGTGGCAGATATGTGAGTCAACTGGGCTAAGCACCAGAGTCCCCTGGTGGGGGATATGTGAGTGAACTAGAATGAGCACCAGAGTCCCCTGGTTGGGAATATTTAAGGAGACTAGGTCATTCGTCGTGTGGGCGTTTGATTGTACTTCAACTTCCACTACACCAGTTCCATGAATGATCGCTGACCTTCTAATGTTACACTCTACGTGTTAATGTAGGTTTCCATTCTTGAAGCGATCTTTGGTTTTTTCAGCACCTTCTTGATGTATTCGACTATCTCCTCTTTCTTTACATCTACCAGCAACACCTGCCAATAAGCAATGACCTTAGATTTAGAATGTCACCGTGGCAACATAGCAACACTTTCGAGCAGGGTACAATCTTAGATTGTTACCATGGCTACATAGCAACACCTGCCAACAGGGTACGATCTTAGATTGTTAAAGTGATTACGTCACCGTAAATACTAAAAAATAAAATATAAGTAATTCTGTTCACTTTTTATGGTTAAATTGCTGCATTATACTTCTTATTTTACTATATTGTTCCATGTGAACATACACTTGTGACGCATACATAGCCCATAGCAAGCAATTAATGTTATGAACACTAATATCAAATCGTCCAGGTTTTTTGGATTTTTAACTAGTTGAGAAACAATATTGACAGGTAAGAATTTGACGATACGTTTAGTCCCGTTAGTTCTTACTTTTAATGTAAACAAATGGCAACAAACATTTTACAAATTTTACCATAGAAAATTCGTGACGTAGTCAATTTAATACAGTTACATAGCAATACATGCCAACATGGTTTTGATCTTTGTTTCTGGTTGATGGTTTTGATTTGTTGATTGGGCATGGTCTTTGTTGTGTTGATCTCATGTGGACATCATTACAGTTGGATACACAGTGAAACGCACTGCACGAGTTCCGATCGGAACATTTTGTTTGTGAGCCTCGTAAATCGAACGCCCACCTCCCAAGTCTCAGTGACTCATAGCTCAGTGATGTCTATAGAGATGGTTTCACACTGTTTAATTGCCACTCTAGGGAAATACCAGAAGGGTCCTTCATAGACAGATATCCACTCTACAGAGGTGGTCTGACTACTGCTTAACAGCCACTCAAACAACACTTTGCTTGCGAGCCGCGTCAATCGAACGCCTACCTGTCCGTTTCGACTGATGCCTATCAGTCTGTATGTCTATCAGTATGCCTGAGTCTTTTACAGTTGGATACTCAGTAAAACGTACTACACGAGTTACGCTCGGAACATTTCGTGTACGAGCCGTGTAAATCAAACCCCTACCTCACTGCTTCTTAAACTGGTGAATGGTTCACCCAAGGGTGAATGAAATTATACAAAAAACACCAGGAAATTTAGTCGCGAGTGAATGAAATTTTGTTATAAAGACGCGAGGGTGAATGACACTGAAATAGTTTAAGACGCACCGGCGCCTGCCTACCTGTCCGTTTCGACTGATGCCGATCACGCCCTGAGTCTCGCTGTTGAGCAGCGTGGCAAAGATGACGTCACGCGACATCTGTATTTGGCACAGGAACATTCCTGTCTCCAGCTCACACAGGAACAGGTGGCCGTACTTTGTGACGATGTAGACGAGACGCTGACTGCTGCTCACCTGTGTGATAGGTAAGGAGCGATAAGGTAGATAACGAGCGACGAGGTAGATAATGAGCGACAAGGTAGATAACGAGCAAAGTATGTAACGAGGAACGGGGTATGTAATGAGCAGAGTATGTAACGAGCGATGAGGTAGATAACGAGCAAAGCATGTAACAAGCAAAGTATGTAATGAGCAAAGTAAGTAATGAGCAAAGTAAGTAATGAGCGACGAGGTAGATAATGAGCGATGAAGTAGATAACGAGCGATGTATGGAACGCCAACGAGTGAGGAGATAGATAATGAGCAAAGTATGTAATGAGCAATGAGGTAGGTAACGAGTAAAGTATGTAACGAGCGTCGAGGTAGATAACGAGCAAAGTATGTAACGAGCGACCATGCTCATTCCGTTGACCTAGTTTTCTGAATATCCAAATTGAAGTCTACACAGCGGTGTGTTTTTCCATGGCAGACGATAAAACGATACTGTATATCTGCTGCATGCATGCTTTTACAGCCTTTGACAATGCATGTAGTTGCCATATTTTGGTCCGTTTTGAATTTACATGAATTTATTCATGGGTGCCGCCATACCCGAAATTGCACGTTCCTACCAGCTTTTGTGGGGCTAACGTAACTTACTTTTCTCGACGTAGATCGTTAAATATCAGAGTGAAATAGGCAAGCGTTCGTTCTCTACGTGTGGTAACCCTAACCCAAGCCTGATGGCAGTTATTTTGATTGGGAGTGAGAAGGATGGCTGACACGTCCTCTGTACCTCTGTCGCGATGGGGAAGTCATACTTGGACGTGTTGGCGGTGAACTTGATCGTTTCTGAGTAGGTGGTGAGAGCGCCGTTTCCCTTCACATGCGGTCCCAGCTCCACGACATGTACCTGTAGTCAAACATAAATAACGTTGCTTAACACCATGCTTACCTGTATTCTGACACACACAACATTAACACCATGTGTACCTGTATCTGTACATGTACCTGTACATCTACCTGTAGTGAAACACACTCAACATCAACACCATGCTTACCTGCAGTCAAACATACACAATATTAACACCATGTGTGCTTGTAGTCAAACAATATTAATTCTATTTTTACACTACACGCACACACGCGCGCGCACACACACACACACACACACACACACACATGCCCCCCACCACACACACACGTACGTACCTTCCCCGACCGGCCGCAGGCACGCAGGGCGACGCACAGCAGCGTAGACGGATGTGCATTGCCGTCAAACGTGTACGTTGCGAAGGAGACGGCGTGGGCATCGATCGGTTGACTGAGTCTCTCGTCGGTGGAGTATAGCTGCACCACGCCCTGCACCGCGCCCTAAACATAAATAATTCAACCGTCGTTAATTTAACGGACCTTTTACCTGATGAGAAGAGGGCCTTATTACACGTAATTTAACCGCGGTATAAAATATTTCAACCGCGACAAAAATAATTGTTACTGAGTACGAATGCCAACCGTACGCGACGGCCACACGCGAACGAATCCCCCCTCCCCCGAGCCGTCGTCGTCGCCGGCAACCTACGTCGTTTTCGATGAGTCCCAGCAGGGCGCACCACCGGTGCGCGTCGTCCGCCACGTAGCTGACGATCTCGGCGTTGTCCAGTCGGCTGTGACGCGCGAACAGTCGCCGCTGCGCCGACGATGCGTCGGAGCCTGCAGGGGCGAGCAGACGCGGCGTTACCGTGGCGACCGGTGCACACACATGCGGCGATGGTGAGAACGGTACTTATGTATGCAATACTAGTTACCACTGACATGATGCCTTAAACCATGCTACTGTATATATATATATTTACAGCGTGATCATATGTAGGGCAACGGAACTGGAACAGAATTAGCATTTATAAATATGGGTCAAGAACTGATTTTGCGAGTGATAGACATTGCTTAGCATATGTACTGCCACACTGTAATATAACTATGTCTGAAACAGCAGGATATGAAGACACAAATTTGTATCTCTCTCCCCCTTTCTCTCTCTCTCTCTCTCTCTGTCTCCTTCTCTCTCTCTCTCTCTCGCTCTCGGGCTCTCTCTCTCTCTCTCTCTCTACTCTCTCTCTCTCTCTCTCTCTCTCTCTCTCTCGCTCTCTCTCTCTCTCACGCTTTCTCTCTCCCTCTCTCTCCTCTCTCTATTCTTCCCTCCCTCTTCCCGCCTCCCTCCCTCTATCATTCAATCACTCCTTCCTTCTCACATTCTCTCTCACCCTCTAGTCTTTGCACGTCTCTTTTCCGTACTCTTCACCGCCCACCCCTCACAGACAGCGACGCTAAAACATCGGATCACCCGACCACGCGTCCCTCCGCCACCGACGCGGCGGAGACAGGGGGAGCCACTCACCGTGCGCGAGGTCCCAGTGGTAGACGGCGTCGTCCGACACGAGTGCGATGACGCTCGCGCCGATCCAGGTCCAGAATATCACAGGAAAGCTTGTCTTGTGTTTCGAGACGAGCACTTTGCGCTCCATGTCGTACACCTCCAGCTGCTGACCCGCTGCGCGCAAAGAGAAACCGTGACTCGGCGGCAGTCTAGGCCGCATCGTTCACCCAGCGCATCGCGTTTTTGTCTGTTAACCCTTTGATTACCAATTAGTGAAGCTGCGGCAGTTTTTACGTTCCCCGTTTCGACATTGCGAGCTCTGACTGCGACTTTCTCTTTGTTTTTATCGTTAACTATCCTTGCTAACCTATTATCACTAACTGTTCTTTTCTACTGTTAAATCAATAAATGTCTATTTTATGCTTTATTACTTAACTTGCGTGTTACACTCTAATCCCTGACTGTCCATCTTTTACTAATTAAATGACTTCTTTGTTGTTTAATCCCTAACTATCCGAAAAACTCGTTTCAGTCTTCTACATTAATAATTTCTCTGTATAGTTAGTTCTATGCAAGTTTGCCATTCCATTTCTCCCATCTGCTCTCCCCCCCCCCCCCACTATCCATCGTCCATTGTCACGCGACAAGAAACACAAGAGCGTGCGTACCTTTCAGCGCAACCCACGGCTTTCCAGGATTCTTCTTGACGGAGTCCGCGCACACTTTCCACCGCACGGTAGCGCCACCGCCATACAGGTTGAGCATCGTCAGACTGCACTGCAGCCGCTCCCGGAAGCTCACCAGGGCGCGCCGCGTGTAGCCGTTGCTGGCGGCGGCGGCGGCGGCGATGGCGCTGGCGATGGATGGACTGGTGGCGGCATCTATCGAGCCGACGCGGCGTGCGGGTGATCGTGAGCTGCTCCGGCAACGACTACGATCCAGCGACATGGACTTGCTGCTGCAAGAATCAATGACAATCTCCATGGTTACGCCGGGCCACGGCAACCTGCACGGTTACGGGCCACGACGATCTGCATGGTTACTTGCCACAACAATCTTCACGGTTACGGACCACAGCGGTTACAGAATAAACACTCCGCGAGTCATCCTAACCTATAAAATGCTCTTCGCTACCTTTATAGCTGAATTGAATTGGGTGATAATACAGTTGATTCTCCGCAGAGGCAATGCAGTCGATCTGCGTTGCGTCTATAAGAGACGGTTTACGCCTCTGCTTCACACATCTACCTTTCACCTTAGGCCATAATAAAAATATTGTTTGCTTGCTCTCACCTGACCGACCTGCCAAAAAGGAACCGACTCAAAAAATTGTATTGATTTTTCCCCATTCTTTTTTTTTACAAATTGTATCACTGTACATTATATAAATCTGTAGGCAATACATTATCTGTACCGAGCAAAACAAACATTCAACATAAAAGGTATCGCCACACAAGCACACCTAAGCATGTAACCCGACCAGGCTGTGTGACTAACGTCAATATACAGCCTGACATCCATCCATTGGAAAATCGTGTACCTCTACAAAAACTACCGAACAATTACGTATATCTCAAATAAAATGATTATCTTAGCATTTCTGCCTTGTTTAGTATTAAGTATAACCTTCATCTTATAGTATTCAAGCGTCGTTATTAAAACTAATACCTTAGTTTGCTGTGCGCAGTGTAAATTTCAAGAGCCTAACCTAAATTTACTTTCACCGCCAAGGCGCCAACTGCCATGTTTCCACTACGCATGTGTATCGATCGGAAAGCGGAAAACCCGAAACGACATAACATACCATAGCGTTGCAACTCGCGTTGGCACGAGCAGAAATAAGCATCATATACTCGTATATATATATATATAAATATTAAATCATTGAAAACCAGGAAACATCAATCTACAACAACTTAACAATTATCATTGCGAAGATATGTACTTGCCTTGTGTTTAGGCCTACGCACTATGGAAATCAGGTCGATTGCCGATTTTAGTCGCACCAAACATGGCGGCTCTCTGGTTGTTTACATCCAATTCATCTCAGAAAATACGGCATAACTCGATAAATAAGTAGCGCCCAGTAGCGCCCAGTTACCGTGAGCAAGCCAGAGCAGGGGCGTGTACAGGATTTGCACCAGGGGGGGGGGAGTCTAACCGTAACTCAAACTTGCGAGCACCGTAGGTGCTCGCGGCGAAGGGGGGGGCCCTTCCACCAGAAATTTTTTGAAATTAGACCCCCTCAGATGCGTTTTCCTCACATCTGACACCACAATAACTTCATCTTGATATGTACATAAATGCCATTGTCTGGTGCATTAACATCTTAGACAATTTTATTATTTTAAAATAAAACATAATGGACATTCAGCGCGAGCAGGGGACCCCCCCCCCTGTACACGCCCCTGCAGAGGTTTATAGATTCGTTTGAGCTATTACATGTGACGCTAGCTGTGTCGATGTTTGGATACCGAGATATACGTTTTTATGAGCAAAAATTTGAAACGGTATTCTAACCCTAGCAATACCGTTTCATAGAGCTACCGAGCATGTAGACACCATGCTGAATTTGTAAAAAGACCCCCCCTCAAAGCCTACCTACCTACCCAAACTTTTCCGCCTGGGTCGGGTGAGGGCAAACAAATGTTTTTTTAATTGTGGCCTTACCTTTCAGTCGACCTACTGTGTCCGTAGAATAGATAGATAATGTGTATGCAGAGCTATATATATACGTTTTAAGAATCACACACGGGGGAGATGTATGTGAGACAGATCGCTCCTCATTGTGAAAGATGATAAAAAAAATTATAAATTAAAAAATTTAAAAAAAGATTGTTGAACCCAAGCGAGATTTCGTACCCTAGTTCCCTCCAGGCGGCATTGTGCGTGTTCCTGGCACGGCATCGCGAGCATGACTGGCTGTGGGGTGCCTTGCAGTGTCTCGCGCAGATCCAGCCGTCCGACGACAGCACGACGCGAGGCCACGTGATGTGCTCGATGGGCACGTTGATATCGGCCAGCTGGAGAGACAACAATGCGCGCGTGCCAATGACAATCTAGCTGTGAGTCAGCTAGATGAACTAGCCGCTTCGCTCTTTCACCACAGCCCCGCTTCGCTCTTTTAGTTTTACTCTTCTTGAAACTTGAGCCTCCAAGGGCCTGTGCCTGTGGTTAGGACTTAGGTGTACTGGCATTAGGTCACAGGCACTTGGAACGTCTCAATAAAAAACAAGTGCCGCAGAGCGACAGGGCTCATCTGGTGTCTGGTGTTCTGCTGATAAATTCATTTGTGCGTAGCAAGACGTCCTATACATACGTTCATTTCT
>NW_014577888.1:2081-2465 GCF_000485595.1 Priapulus caudatus | reverse complement strand
GAGAGGGGCCCTCCGCCGTGTAACTAGTCGGAGAGCAGCCTGGTCGGTTTAGATGGGGCCTAACTAATAAATTAATATTAATATTCATAATTATAATTACTAGTAGTAGTATACTACGGCTAGTACTACTAATAGTAATACTTAATAGTACCACTACTAGTACTACTAGTAGTAGTAGTACTACTACTACTAGTACTAGTACTAGTACTCAGTAGTAGTAGCTGGTAGTGGTAGTACTAGTAGTAGTAGAACTACTCGTACTCCGTAGTTCAAAACTAGTACTGTAGTACTAGTCACTGGCAGCAAGATCAAGCCCGCACGTACAGCACACACGCGGTGCCATTGACTATATATACAACGGTTGTATATATAGACTCAATGGCG
>NW_014577888.1:0-252 GCF_000485595.1 Priapulus caudatus | reverse complement strand
GGGTGTTACCAAGTTATCAATAATAATTACAACGTTCAGACTGACCTCTAATCAGAGTCGTATCTAGGAAAAACAGCGCCCGGGGCAAGTGCCAAAATTGCGCCCCTTCCAACTTCTGACGCCAATGAAAAAATTAAGAAAAAAATTGAATGTTGAGTTTTTGGTTGTGCCTCAGATTAGGATGCCAATACTTCTAAACTACAGCTACTTTTCCAGGTCCAGGTAACAGGGGCGTGTACAGGATTTGGTACC
>NW_014577887.1:140587-141889 GCF_000485595.1 Priapulus caudatus | reverse complement strand
AGAGAGAGAGAGAGAGAGAGAGAGAGAGAGAGAGAGAGAGAGAGAGAGAAAGCGACTGTGTGTGTGGGAGAGAGGGAAAGAGAGAGAGAGAGAGAGAGCGAAACCGAGCGTTGGAACCAGAAAGAGATGAGAGACTGTGACAGAGAAGAACAGTAGATGAAAGGAGAGGGGGAGGAAGAACGGGAACGCGAGAAAGCGAAAGAGATTGTGAAAGGTATTTGAAAAAATTGCTTTCAGCAACGCCGCATATATGCACGGTTACCCCAATATACCAATTTTTCTAATCAGGTTTGTACATTGATTATGTTAGAATTATAATGATCGTTTCATTGAACGCGTTATTTGTTTAATTACTCGCGGTAGAAGGAAAGAGCTGAACAACTACAACGTCACCTCATGCTCATTAAACGTGGCTCGACCCTTTAAATTCAGGCTTTCACGAGTGCGAATCTGGCGTCAGCACGAACGCACATGTATAAATTTATCACACGGTTAAAGTAATAATATTTCGAATGTTACTTATAATGCCGTCATCCAAACATATCGATAGCGTTGCATTTTCATAGCAGGCGGTCCTGCGACGGTTGTTATCTCAGTAACCTGACACCAACGTAATACGAAGCGAGAATAACGACGCTCTTTGGTATTATGCGTTCACAGCAAGCAGACGGCAGCCACGTTGAAAGGGCAAGAGAGACCGCATAGGGGGAGGGAGAGAGGAAGATAGAAACTAAGACGAAGATAGAGAGAAACAGATCACGAGAGAAAGACAAACAGAGAAAGAAAGAGATAGGGAGAGATATGGATGGCGATAGCGACAGAGAGAGAGAGAGAGAGATAGAGAGGAAGATTATATATATATATATATATATATATATATATATATAATAAATATAACGATCTATATATAAAATTGTTCAGCAGAATTAGTCCGTACTCGCATAGCTAGAGAACTCCGCAGCCTAGAGGAAAACTAAATATATTTTCTGAATCAGCACGTCTGGGAGGTGGTTCTGGCAGAAACAAAAACAGAAAACAAAAAAATGTAAAAAGGTTAAAAAGTAAAAAATTGATAAAAATTACATTCATCAAAAATGGCGGTGCGTACAGATCAACATGACGTACGTGTGAATCCATGGTATATTCGTTTAACGGCGCAGTGGCCTAATCGTTAGAACATCAGTCTCTTACATCGGGATTGCGGGTTCGAGTCCCAGCCGGGGAACCTATTTTCCCCTTTTTTCCTTTTTCCCTTCACCCTACCTCTTTAGTATGTATTATTTTTAATTTTTAATTAATTAA
>NW_014577887.1:124446-139543 GCF_000485595.1 Priapulus caudatus | reverse complement strand
TATATGTCAAAGTTTGAACCTGGGAGGCGTGTGTTGGTACTGGTTTTATAGCCATAAGAGGCGGCCGCACACCAGCCGGATTTTACCAAACGATGAGAAGCGATAAGCGCATTGAGCGATTGAGCGACTGTAGGTGTGCGGCCGCGAACCTCAGATATTTCTGCAAGGATGAATGTCGTTGTGGACACGCGGCCCGTTCAGCTATGGGCTGCTTCGGGATATTTATCGCACACGAGTTTTCCTTTGAGGTCGAGCGGCGGCGACGGACCCATCAAATTGGTCCAAATAATCGGTTCAATCAATCATGTTTTGATTTTGGAACGAGTCACGCATAAAGGGGAAATCGTCTACAATGAACGGCGGCACCCTGACATCGGGTTTCATCGCTTATCGTCATGGCTTATGTTTGTAATCGGCTGGTGTGCGGTGGCCTTAAGGGTGGTGCTCGATGACAGCTTGCGAAACGCCACCAGGTTGCGTTTCAGAGACAGCAGTTCCACAGTAGGCCTTTGCTATGTTGTGATTTGGCTTGACATTAGGCGATGCAACGGTCTAGTTGGCTGATGTTTTCAATAACACAGATAATAGGTAGTTATGTCTTGAGGGAACGGCTGCAAAAGCTCCATTAATTTGTAGAATGGGCCGTTTCCGAGCTCGCTGTCATCATGCTGGGCATTCCTTTCTTAGCATGACTCATGAATTTCCGTATTATTGAGACTCTTGTTCATGCGCATTGATGTGATTTCTTTGTACTGCCGTTTTTCTAATAAATCTAGAGCCGGAATATCCTTTTTAGTCTATATTTTTTATACAAAAAGCAAGTGGCAAGTGGACCATCTTTTATTAAATCTATCTAGATAACTGTATTGTGCGGCATGGCATTCTATTCTGTAATAAGCTGCTAATTCTTTTTTAATTATATCAAATTTTGGGTTGAGTTTTTTACACCGGCATCTGTATATACTGTATTTAAAAAAGATTAAAATAAAATTAATAATACTGGTTTTATTACTAATTATACCAAACAGAACAATTTCCTTTGTAATATTAAAAACTACTCCAGTCCTCGACTCTATCGATCAAGCACTTAGATCTTTCCACAGTGAATAACTTTTCTCACATTCCCAAAAAAGGTGTTCTAATGTCTCTATTTTCTCTGTACAGAAGGTACAGAGGTCAGAATTTAAGTATCCAATTTTTGTTAAAAAAACTATTTGTAGCCAGGATTCTGTTTACAATTCTGTACTGGGACCCCGACCACCTATATTTGGTGACACTTCAAACTTGATTCACATGTGCATCTTATGGAACGCTGGAACCCTATTGATTCTGAGTGACCTTGACCTTTTTATCATATAATAATTAAGTATATTGTCATTAAGTATATTTCCAACGCTGGGTCGTAGCGGAAGGACCGTACCATTGCTAACGCGGGGCGGGGGTTCCAGGCGGTGTTTCCAGGCGTGTTGCAGAGTGTGTTCACTGCGCTGTAGAAGAAGCCAGTTCTTAGTTATGCATTTAGCATGCACATTGCACATTTCCAGATTCCAGATTTTACACGTACACAATTTCCCAATTTTTATTGTTTTAATTGCTTGTACAATGTATTTAGAGGTATAACATTCCTCCTTGTTCATGTAGTTAAATGTGCATTAAACATAAATCAATATATCTGCTTTGCAGGTTACATGTATGTCTGAGTGTGCATTTCTGTTCTATTAGAATAAGCAAATCCAGGGAGCAAAAAACATCCATAAATAAATGATCTCCAACAATGAATATCATACATACATGCACGTAAACATTCAAAAACAAAAAGCACAGGCAGATAGTCGATCGGTTTAGTACAAAAAAAAAACAAGGTCAACGTCATCAATTGCAAGTAGCAGCCTCAGCTTACAAAATATCACAGGTGTATGGTTATCGCGTATGCGGAGGATTCGCACTCTCCGAGTGCCTTCTTTCTAGTTAATCTTCATGTTGCTTGTTTACGTTCTTTTGTTATTATCTTCCTTCTTTGTTGATTCGCTGCCTCGATTATTGTTTGTCTCTCGTTTATATTGCTTGTCTATCTTCTTTGTTGCTTGCTTACCTCTTGATGTCTGTCCAGTTCATGCTTGCCTAGTTCCCTTGTTGCTTGTCTACATCCTTTGTTGCTTGCTTACCTCTTGATGTTTGTCCAGTTCATGCTTGCCTAGTTCCAACGCTAATTTAGATGTAATTTTTATCGAGTTGCACGTAATATATCATCGGTAAAATTAGGCAAGCAAATGTTGAATTTCACGTATTTTGGATTGTCATACTCCTCCTATATTATCTTACTCCTGATAGTATCAGAAGTAGATAATAGGGAATCTTCCCTATTATCTACTTCTGATAGTATTCTACATGCGGCTTCTTTGTCCAAGCTGTAAACATAAAACGTATTCCGTCGTCTTTGCCCAGTTAGGTGGTGGAGTTGTGCTTCCCCTAGGAACTTTGCTCAGACTACAGATGTAATGATAATATGTAAATCTGCTCACGGACGAGATGGGACATTTCCAATGACGTCATGGGCTCAGCTCATCATGGGCGGTTGCTGGCACATTACGGTACGTCTCCGTCGGTATCGCAGACAGCCAGATCAATGGGTCTGTGAATTGTGATGACGCTTATACTCGCTAGCCGCGCCTGTCGCACAACGGGGAACAATCGGTGAAGGTGCTACCACGTAGCGGAAAGGAGCGGGCTGCACTTTAAAAGAAATCCGCGGGCGTGAAGGCCTATTGAGCGCCACATTGAGCGCCATTGACGGAGATCTCCGTTATTTGAAAAATAACAGTAAAGCGCCAATGACGGAGATTTCCGTCCGTTGGTGTTTCCATTAGCAATCAATAGATGGCAACCCAGTACACCCATAGACAAAGTCCCATGTATATAATACTGGTACTCGCTTCCACCTCTCGGCTTAGTTACTCGATGGGTAATCGAGTAATCAAGTAATCGAGCGAGTACTAGTCTCAGTGTGTGAAGTTCCGGTTTGTCAAATTGGCTAGATGACTGCCTGTTTTATGGGCGATTTTGTGATTTTTGGTTATAATATGGCCACGAAACGAAAGTACACTGCTGCTCAAGTGGCCGAGGATATCCCAGCTGATACAGACTCGGAAAATGACTACTTTCCTACGGAAGATGAAGCTGAAAATTCAGATATAAACTCGGAAGTGGAAGGTAACAATAATGAATAACAAAAAATGAAAAACAATGTCAATGACAATAATGTCACTCCACCATGTGAACATAGATGTAACCAATACTATTAGATGTTGATGATCATCCTATGAAAGGAAATACCTAACCTGTATTACCCGAATTGTTTCATAAGTTGCATTTTTCATAAAATATATGTGTAATCTAAAAAGTTCGTTTTCTCAGTTTTTTGTTGAAATTTAGAATTTTTTGTGAAATCGAGCCATTTTCAAATACTTGGTGAAAAAATACAAAGAGAGATATTACAAAAAGGTTTCTTTTATTGGTTCAGGCATATCACCAGCTTTAGAAACATATATAAAGGGATGCTCTAGCCTTACTAATGAATTTTTTTTCGAAAAATTAAATTCGTTAAAAATCCAAAAATTGTGGGCGCTGGCTGGTTACCGTTTTGAAAAATTGTGGCGCTCAATGTGTTAAGGAGACGGGGATATTTCTGACCTCGATTTCCCTAGACAGACAAGGTCGTTGGTATGGCCGGCGATCTCGCTGTCCGTAATTCATCTTTGTGAGAGAGACGCTAGAAAAGCTGTCGACGCCATTATTCTAATTCGTGCGCGTATTTGTTAAGAGAAACTCAATTGTGTAAAAAAAATATACCCAACATTAATTAAATAACAGAATCTTAATTAAATTACGAAGGGTCTAAACATAGTTTTATCATTACTGAATTGCCGTTTCTCTATTAAATATTGACAGAAATGACACTAGTTATTTTTACATGGTTTTCTTTTGAGCCACCTCTTACATCTATGCAACCCGACCGTCGCCTGGCACTATTACCCCCGCCGTTTCCGCTGTCGATCGGTTATTTTTGCGCAAGCGACATCTACCCTTTACGCGACCCTCGCAGGAAAATGAACTCGGAGGAGAAGGTTCGCTGATATTTGTATTGTCTTGTAATCATTATTTGATGACAGCTATGATGGACATGCGATGCTGTGCTAATTTACATTCCGGTTGTGCAGGCGTGTACGAGATAGATGCGATTGGCGCGTGTGACATAGATACAGCTTCATATGCATGCGTGCGTGTAAGATGCGTGCGTGTGAGACACATGCGCATGAGAAGCGTGCTTGTGAGATGTATGGGTGCGTATCGCACGCATGCGTGCGAGATGTATGGGTGCGTATCACATGCATGCGTGTGAGATGTATGGGTGCGTATCACATGCATGGCGTGGTGGAGATGTATGGTGCGTATCAGCATGCATGGGCGTGTGAGATGTTATGGTGCGTATCACATGCATGGGCTGGCGAGATGTATGGGTGCGGATCACAGTGCATCCTGCTGTGAAGATGTATGGCGGTGCGTATCAACATGCAGCTTGTGAGATGTATGGATGCTTTATACATGGCCATGCGTGGTGAGATGTAGGGGTGCGTATCACAGCATGCGTGCGAGATGTATGTGTGCGGTATCACATGCAGCGTGTGAGATGTATGGTGGCGTATCACACTGCCCATGCGTGTGAGATGTAGCTGCGTATACATGACATGCGATGTGAGTATGTATGGGTGCGTGATCGACAATGCATTCGCGTGTGAGATCGTATGGGTAGCGTATCACATGCATGCGTGTGAGATTTATGGGTGCGTATGAACATGCAATGGCTGCGACGACTGATATGGGTGCGGTATCACAATGCAAGTGCGTTGGTGAGATGTATGCGATGCGTATCACCATGCATGTGTGAGATGTATGGTGCGTATTCACATGCGGATGCGTGCTGAGCATGTATGGATGCCTTATCACATGCATGCGGGTTGTGAGATGTATCCGGGTGCGTATCACATGCATGGCGTGGTGAAGATGTATGGGTGCGTATCACATGCGACTGCCGTGCGTGAGATGTATGGATGCTTATCCATGCATGGTCGTGTGAAGATGTATGGGATGCGTATCACCATGCATTGGCGTGTGAGATGTATGGAAGTCGCGTATCACATGCATGACTTGCTGTGAGATGTATAGCGGTGCGTATGCAACAATGCATGCGTGGTTGAGATGTATGTGCGTATCACATGCATGCGTGGTGAGATGTATGGGTGCGGTATCACATGCATGCGTGTGAGATGTATGGGCGGTATCGACATGCATGCGTGTGAGATGTATGTGGTGCGGTATCAACAATGCATGCGTGTGAGATGATTTATCGGATGCGTATCACATGCAATGCGTGTGAGATGCTATGGGTGCGTATCACATGCATGGCGTGTGAGATTGTATGGGCTGCGTATCAGCATGATGCGTGCCGAGATGTATGGTGCGTGAATGCATACGCTGCATCGCGTTGAGATGTATGGGGTGCGTATCACATGCATCGTGTGAGATGTATGGGTGCGTATCACTCATGCATGCGTGTGAGATGGTATAGCCGTGCGTATCACATGCGATCGCGGTGAGAATGTATGGTGCGTATCACAGCATGCGTGTGAGATGTATGGGTGCGTATCAACATGCATGCGTGTGAGATGTTATGAGTGCGTATCACATGCATGCGTGCTGAATGTATGGGTGCGTATCACATGCAACGGCGCTGTGATATGTATGGTGCGTATCCACATGCATCGCGTGTGAGTATGCAGTCGATTTCCTGTTGAGAATGCATGGTACGGTGGTGAGAATGCGTCCTTGGCGAGCGTGAAAGGCACGTGTGGTGAATGCATGCTTGTGAGAAATACGTGCGCGGGGTGTGAGATGCAAGTGCTTGTGAGATACGTGCGCGCGCTATGAGATGCGTCTGCTGTGAGAATACGTGCGCGCCGTGTGAGATCGCATGCTTGTGAGATACGTGCGCGCGCGTGTGAGATGCATGCTTGTGAGATACGTGCGCGCGTATCGAGGATGGACATGCTTGTGAATTACGTGCGCGCGTTAGAAGATGCGTGCTTGTGAGATACGTGCGCGCGTATGAGATGCGTCGGCTTGTGGAGATACGTGAGCGCGGTGTTTTACGATACGTTGCGCGCCTGTGAGAATGCATGCTTTGTGAGATAACGTGAGCGACGTGTGAGATGCAATGCTTGTGAGTAACGTGAGCGCGATGTGAGAGTGCGGTACTTGGGAGGTACGTGGAACGCGGTGTGAGATGCATCTGTGTGAGATACGTCTGAGCGCCGTGTGGAGCATGCGTATGCTCGTAGCTTTTCTACTTCGTATTTTTCATATAGTAGTTCTGTGTTATGTCTACATCTAATGATCTTTGTTTGCCTGTTTAATTTCCGCGTCTCGTTTGCGCAGCCCTATTGTTTTGTCACCGGGGGAGTTATTTAATATCGGACAAATTTTCTCTGGCCTTGTTTACATGCATATGTGTGTCTGCCCACCTCACCTTGCCTGCCTGCCTCATTGCTTGCCTAGAATTATTTGTTGACCGCTATATTCCTTTGTTTTTGCGCCTAACTATTCTTTAGGTAGTTGCTAAGCTACCAGTCTTTTCTTTATAGCCAACGATGTTTGTGTTGCTTTATGCTGCCCGTCGTTAGCTTTCTTATCTCCATTGTTTATTGTTACTCCACTGACCGCTCGATATCGGCCCAGGTGCGCCCCCGACCCCAGCTCATCGGCCCGCGCGCGCGGGCCGACCCCCGCCTACCCGGCACCCAGTGTCTCGGTGCGCGACGGGCGCGGCCGGGCCGCCCGAGGACACCGGTTTGCAAACCGCAAGACCACTTGCAAACTTTTTATTTTATTGTTTTTTATTGCCATACAACACGAGTTACAATTGTAGAACATGAAGCATCTGCATTTGCGCAATTTCCAGATCACAATACAAAAAACATAACTATTTGCGTAGATATACACATAACATGTCGATTGACATTAGAAGTAATACGCATACAGTACTAACCTGTACATGAGCCAATATAATGTATCAGGCACAAACACACAGCACATGAACATACAGAGCAAGGGAGAGCGAGAGACGAGAAGGCGGGAGAAGAGAGAGAGAGAGGAGAGAGAGAGAAAGAGAACGCGAGAGAGAGAGAGAGAGAGAGCGATCCGAAAATGAGGAGAGAGAAAGCAGAGAGAGAATCATCCCTTTGTGAGTCTTCTTTTATATTTGTTTATACAAAAAGCCAAGTGGCAAGCTGACCCGAATTTGTTATAAATCCTTATCTAGATAACATGTAATTGATGCGGCAGTGGCATTTCTATTGCTGCTAATAAGCTGCAAGGTTCTTTCTTTTAATTATAGGTCAAATTTTGGGTTGAGTTTTTAACACCGCATACTGTATATGACTGGTATTCTAAAAAGATTAAAAATAAAAGTTCAATAATACTGTTTATTACTTAAATTTATACCAAACAGACACAATTTTCCTTTGTATACTGTAAATAATGACTCCAGTCCTCGACTCTCATCCAAGCACTTAGATTCTTTCTACAGTGAATAACTTATTTCTCACATTCCCAAAAAACGGTGATCTAATGTCTCTATTCTCTGTGACAGAAGGTACAGACGTCAGAATTTAAGTCATCCAATTTTGTTAAAAACTATTTGTAGCCAGGATCTGTTTTACAATTCTGTCTGGAACCCGCGCCCCGACCACCTATATTTGGTGACACTTCATAACTTGATCACATGTGGCATCTATGGAACGCCCCCCTGGTAACCGCTATGATTGCTGAGTGACCGTGACCTTTTTATCATATAATAGATTAAGTAAGTACTTTCATGTAAGTATATTTCCAAACGCTGGTCGAGCGGAAGGACCGTACATTGCTAAACGCGGGGGCGGGGTTCGCCAAGCGGTGTTTCCAGCGTGTTGCAGAGTGTGTTCACTGCGCTGTAGAAGAAGCCAGTTTCTTATTTATGCATTTAAGCATGCACATTGCACATATCCGATTCCAGATTTTACAACGTACAACATTCGCAATTTTTTATTGTTTTAATTGCTTGTACAATGTATTTAGAGGTATAACATTCCTCCTTGTTCATGTTAGCTTAAATGTGCATTAAACATAAAATCAATGATATCGCTTGGCAAGGTTTACATTATGTCTGAGTGGCCAATTTCTGTTGCTATTAGACCATAAGCGCAAATCCAGGGAGCAAAAACATCCAATAATAAATGATCTCCCAACAATGAATATATTAGCATACATGCACCGTGAAACATTCAAACAAAAAGCAGCAGGCAGCATGTCGAATGCGGTTTTAGTACAAAAAAAAATCAAGGTCAACAGTCATCCAATTGCAAGTAGACAGCCTCAGCCTTACAAAAATTATCACAGTGTATTGGTTATCGCGTATGCGGAGGATTCGCACATCTCGCGAGTGGCCTTCTTTTCTAGTTAACTCAATGTTGCTTGTTACGTTCTTATCTGCTATTATCTTCCTTCTTGTTCGATTCGCGTGCCTCGATTATTGTTTGTCTCTCGTTTATTATATATTGCTTGTCTACCTCCTTTGTTGCTTGCTTACCTCTTGATGTTTGTCCAGTTCATGCTTGCCTAGTTTCCTTGTTGCTTGTCTACATCCTTTGTTGCTTGCTTACCTCTTGATGTTTGTCCAGTTCATGCTTGCCTAGTTTCCTTGTTGCTTGTCTACCTCCTTTGTTGCTTGCTTACCTCTTGATGTTTGTCCAGTTCATGCTTGCCTAGTTCCCTTGTTGCTTGTCTATACTTCTTTTGCATGTTG
Source organism: Priapulus caudatus (assembly GCF_000485595.1). Taxonomy (NCBI): domain Eukaryota; kingdom Metazoa; phylum Priapulida; class Priapulimorpha; order Priapulimorphida; family Priapulidae; genus Priapulus; species Priapulus caudatus. Next base: position 130,647 of record NW_014577887.1, on the reverse strand, counting down.
ACCACGCGCAGGCCTTCGCGTTATTTTCTCAATCAGCTGTTGGCTCAGCGTCCGTGACGTGAATGAGTGACGCGGGCGTTCGTTAAATCGCAAGCAAATGATGTTCGCCGTCTGGATAACTACTGGTGACGTGGAGAGAAAATCTAGTTCATGTTTGCGATTCCCGGGTGATTCGTGTACCTCATGCGCATAGTTGTCTTCACGACGATGAGTGGTCACGCTCTCTCGCTCACAAACTGGTTTTCGCGCAAACCTATTTGGTTAGCAGATTTTCACCATTAAGCAATGAATGTCCATAGAATCACAGCCCCAGTTCACATCCACGAAATATTAAGTTAAATGTATGCACGATATCCAGATATCTGAATTTAAATTCAGCAAACGCCCTAGAAGAATAAATGGATATACCCGCTTCGCGATGGCTATTTTGAATTCGTTAAACTCGTTTCCTAGCATATTTGTCTTGTCGGATGCTCTATCGCATTCCGATTTCATATGCCGACAGGGCCGCATTGATTCGCGAAGTTAGTTGTAGTTTTCCGAGCTAACGCATCGGTGCGTCCTCGACTCGATGCAAAAAAGACGTGTGTACGGCAAACCCGCTATTTGTTCAACGAGGATTGTGAAGGTCTCCAGAAATTGTCTTTATTGTCTTTATCAAGACGAAACAAAAATAAATAGATACATCGCAAGCAATCCTGACGAATTGACTTACGTATGAATACATAAGAATGTACATGACTTTTTCTGTAGTGTTGTTATTTCCTCGTGTTGACGAACAGGAGGGATATATGCGTGTAAACCACTAGGCTCTATCCATTTAACATCAAGGGGCGTTATCGACTCGCCACTATGGAGCTCCTCCTACCCACCACTAGAGCCGTACACCCATAATATATACATATATAGCTCTTGATATATATATATATATAATATATATATATCTGTGTTGTGTGTGTGTGTGTGTGTGTGTGCGTGCGTGCGTGCGTGCGTGCGTGTGTGCGTGTGTGTGTTTTGTGTGGGAGTGTGTGTGTGCGCGCGCTATATATATATGTATATATATAATACGATAAGTGAAATGTAATTTTACATCTTAATTCTGTTGTTGTCGCTTGACGAAGAGACATATGTTCTCGAAAGCTCGCGTAATAAAATTCTGACACCTATATTTCATTTTTTTTATTTATCTTATATATATATTTTTTTTTTCTTAAACTTACCACAATAGAGTTCTGTAAAATTATGTCAGATGCAATCTCCTACCTTTTTATTCACATTTTATAGACATTATCGCTCATATATTGATTAAAATATTTCAGCAGTACAATGTATATACTATATACTCAAAAGACCGTTTGGCTTGTTTCCCTGTTCCCGGTTTCCCTGTTACGTTAATGTTTTGCCTTCTCTTTCTGCATACTTATTAGGTAACACCTGCGGATTCTGTAGCAGGTGGGTGGAGTGGCATACCCAATCATGGCAGGCATGTGAAAGCTAATAGGAGCCAAAACGGTAAGAATTGATAGGACAGCGTAGTTTAACAATTACAATTTACATAAAATTAACATAAAAATAGGTATTAATTATTAACAGAATGACCTTATACATATTATTACAGATCGAACTCTCATAATCACATTTGATATGGCTAGAGGTTATTATATGGCTCAATTAATGCTACGATTCTCACAATAGATTATAGATTAGATGAATTAATTATTATTTCCATACACAAGAGAACGCATTGTCTTAACCATGTATATGCTGTCACTGCATGGGCTAATAAAACAGCGAATGTAGCGCTGCCCTTGTTCAAAAACTACTTTGCATATTGAATAAATAGCTGGCCCTTGTGTTTATACGCTGCATGAATCTACAAGTAGGTTGTACAAATGATATCATATCTCAACTACGCACTATTATATTTATTACTGGTATCTGTAACCAGGCCTCGCTGAGGTAACTATAATGTTGGCTGATGCTGGCACGGATCGATATTCGTGCGCCCCTGTACGCATTGCATATACGCGCCGTGGGGACAAGGACAGGGCAAGACGTACGAAAGCCCAGAAGGTTCATGCGAAATACGAAATGCGAAATGCGAAATGCGAAATGCGAAATGCGAAATGCGAAATGCGAAATGCTAACTGCGAACTGCGAACTGCGAAATGCGAAATGCGAACTGCGAACTGCGAAATGCGAAATGCAAAATCCGAGATGAAGATTACGAGGTCTAAGGTGAAAACACCTGACGGGAGCACTAGAAAGATGAATTTTTCTATGTGTAGTGCAAATTAATTCATTTAAACGAAAAACTGACCCACCACTTAGTACAATTTTCTGCGAAATGCGAAATGCGAAATGCGAAATCTGAAGCAACCAATCAGAGAATGTGTTGGTATTGACGAATCGCATGGCCAGTATTAATTACTACAAAGACAAAATGGCGGCGATCTCGATTACAAACAGTGAGGGTGAACAATTCACTTTCACATTCATTGAAAATCGTGGGTTTGCGTTGGATAAACTTGTTATAAAATCTTTAATTCAATAGCACTAACATGTTAGTATTAGTATTAGTATGTTAGGGTTTTTTGAGGTGTGCATATTCGTTGTACAACAGTACAGTAGACTTCCCATTAATCGTCACACCTCATTGTTTGTAATCGAGATGGCGGCCATCTTTGTCTTTGTAGTAATTAATACCGGCCATGCGTACAAGACCAACACGTTCTCTGCTTGGTTGCTTCCGATTTCGCATTTCGCATGAGCCTTCTGGACTTTCTTACAGACGCGCGTGTAAGTGCTGCCGACGTCTGTGTGTTTCTGCGTGCGTGAATTCGTGCGTAGGCCTATAGATATATACTGCGAACTCTCATAGAATGTATATTCTGCTCAACATTTCTGTATCTCTTACGAAATATCTCCATATCTTTTCTTTGCACACGATTCTTCACTTGAACACATTAGTTTATTACATTTATTTAATTTAAATATTGTTTCACTTACCTACATAATCGTATATATCTTTTCGCCCGTCTCATATAATAGAAAACACATACGTCATAATGTATACTACGTGAGCTTGGGTATTATAGAGTGTGGTGACTCGTGTATAGTTGTTGCATGGTCATGTCACGTTATGTCATATTTCTATCGCAATTTTCTCATGTTCAGATAGCTTATGTTATGTTATCTTCTGTTATCTTATATTATCCTGTCTGATATTATCATATGTGTTCTGACATTTTTTCATCTTATCTTAATTTCTCTCGTGTTAGGTTATGCTATTTTATGTTACGTTAGGTTACCATGATGTTAGGTTATGCAGGCCCGTAGCCAGCTTTCTATTGGGGGGGGGGTTCGTTTTTCAATGTTGGCAATTTGCTCGGCAGGGGCGTGTACAGGATTTGTACCAGGGGGGGGTCTAACCGTAACCCAAAGTTGCGGAAGGGGGGGCTGTCGGGGGGCACTCCAAGATTTAATTTAAAATTAGACCCCTCAGATGCTGTTTCTCTGCGCTGAGCAAGGGGCGGGTCCGACTCCCTGGACACCCCCTGTACACGCCCCGCTCTGGGACAGCGAAGCAACCAGCGAGAGAGCAACGGAGACCGAGCGGGGGAGGGGGGAGGGGGAGTTCACTGTTCACCCTCCGCCGATGGAGATTTTGCCAATTATTACAACTAAAATGGAGCGACCTGAGGTGGAAATTCTTGACAAATTTTCAAAATTATTATTTTTGCTTGGGGGGTGGGGGGACGGCTCGGGGGGGGGGTTCGTTCGAACCCCCCGAACCCCCCCCCCAATAGAAAGCTGGCTACGGGCCTGGGTTATGTAACGCTGTGTCCCGTTATGCTACATTTCCTTACCCTACTTTATGTTACGTTTCGTTTTTATATTACTAGCCATGTACCCAGCGTTGCTCGGGGACAAACACATAGGAACAACTTTTAGAGCAAATTAAGCCACATATATTTACTTAATTCTAAGGATAAATTCGTAACAGAGAAACAGACAATAAACAATTTTCTGACAAAAACGGTTCGAACGATTCTATGATTCTGTGTAGTGAAAGCTTCTAGATATACAACGTTGTTATGAAATTGCGCCAAATTATTATAAATATGCCTCTCTGGCTGTGCAAGCCTCGTCTTGCCCTTTAAATACACAATTGGTGACATCTGTCATTTGGATTCGCTTTATATCAAAATAATACATGAAAACTCTCATTAGTATTTGAAATTAATGTATCCAATGTATCCAAAGTATTGAGCATCCAATTGGTAAATGAAGAATTGACAATTCGACTAAAAACCAGCAGCATCTAGTGGGCGCACAATAGAAATCACAAAGGGAATATGCTGGTAAAGACTTACTAATTGCACAGTAATAAAACACGCTACATAGATTCATAAACTAAACTAAATACATAGGTCAGTTAACTAAACCCGTCAATATAGCACGACATCACAGCAGGGTATAAACACAGAGTTTCCGACTTGGTTCTTTCTTCTTCTTGTTTCGAATGCAATATGCAATATTTCGTGGTGTCCTGATTGTCCTCTGCTACGCTAACATTCTGTCATGATAATTTGCACTAGCCTCACCTATACTTTATTATGATACCTGACGGTATGTTGCGTTATAACATGTTATGTCATATCATGTTATGTGATGTTATGTTATGTTATATTATGTTATATTATGTTACGTTATGTTTCATTGCGTTACACGTCGGCTATCCGAAAGCCTTGGTCGAAAAGTGTGTGTGTGTGTGTGTGTGTGCGTGCGTGCGTGCGTGCGTGCGTGCGTGCGTGTGTGTGTGCGCGCGCGTGTGTATGTGTGTGCGTTTGCGTGTGCGTGTGCGTGTACGTGTGCGTTTGCATGTGTTTGATGTCCTACGTATGTGCGCACATGCGTAAAGGAACGCGTGTATGATGACGATAGCGATAGTGCGTCATATCGCAACGCAGCTAGACGAACGTTTATGGTGTAAGCACAGCATAGGCACACACGTAATCACGTAGGCTGCGCGCAGTAGCAATGGACTGTGCTCACTAACCAGACGGTAACATGAAGCTCGCTTCATAACGCGCGCCGTAGCCCTGCTCACTAGCAGCAACGTATTCACCACGTATAGCTGCTCGGCCATTTGAACACTTCACCATTATACCATAAACCTCTCCGACTCCCATTTCATCCATGAAGCTGAAGCCCGAACAGTCGTACTACATCTGGTGCCTAAATCGATATACAGAAATTTGCTAGATTGTGTAATTGGCGTCGCTGCGCATCTTTGGTCGGCGGTCGCGCCGGAGTCTCGGACGGTTCGCCGACCGAGAATGAGTTTCGCTCAAGTGCAGTTTGTTATCGTGTATTTGGAGGATTAAATACCTGAATGGCTAGCACTACGGAGGCGTGCATCACGCAAACGTAGCGTGGATTACTGATGCCGCATGTAGCTTTGCAGCGCCATTACTAAAGCTGTCAACTCGCTAAAGGTACATGGTGAACAACAGTAGATGGTGTCCATAGGCGGCAGGCCTGAATAAGCATCGAGCAGATTTTAATTAAAAATACTCACACTGTTATTTCGCATACACAACATACACTTTATTCATGTTAAATAACTACAGATTCATGCTCTACGCTCCGCTCGAAACTTTTGCCGCTCTATGATGCGAATTTCTGCAAAGTAGTCTGAACACATTTCAAACACAAAAATGACCAACCGGTCGCTGTAGCTACGCCACCTGACGGAATGTCACAACTACACGACAAGACCAATTTTACTTCTAATGCTTTCTAGACGTCCACGAGGCATCTAACTTGCGTGCATAATGCGAATTATTGCACTCTAGTGCCGAATTTCGGCGAATAAAATGCCCAAAAAGGCCTTTTCTAGAGACGAAATAGTGCAACGGTGAACAATTTACTGAGGCTTACGGCCTCCTAACGGCAGTCTAAATTTGCAGCTCGTTGGCAAGTAGGTTTTATAGCCGGCAGCGGCTCACATTCTCTTTACATATGCTAAGTAGTGATTAGTGAATCTATTAGGCCCCATTCTCTCTCACTCCCGTCTCTCTCACGCCACTCTCTTCCATCAAACATCTCCTAATCTCCTCTCTTGTTACACCGCACGTACGCACGCCGCTGCACATTTACACTTATACATATACATATTATATATATATATATATA
>NW_014577887.1:110207-122833 GCF_000485595.1 Priapulus caudatus | reverse complement strand
GCTGAGCGATTAATTGTACCCTCTATCTCTCTTCCTCTCTCTCTCTCTCTCTCTCTCTCTCTCTCTCTCTCTCTCTCTCTCTCTCTCTCTCTCTCTCTCTCTGCATCTTTCTACACTTTTCCCCTCACCTCAGTTTTTCAGCCTCTCTTTCTGTCTCCATTTTTCTCTCTCCATCATTTGCTCGTGCTTTGTCTGTAATATCCGTATTGCGCGCTCTGTTTTCTCCATCTCGCTCTCACGTTTATTTCCTCTTTCTTTGAATTTTAGCTTATTCGTCCCCTAAGGTTCCCTCTATCCGGTGAAGAGGGGGTGACTCTGCCCTTGCTATGGCGGATCACAACTTATTTTCGTGACTACTAAGATTCTAAGAATGTCTGTTAATCCCGTTTATGAGATTTTACAAAAGAAATGTACTAGAATGACTGACACTATCGATAGAGGTCTCAGCCAGGGCCGTAGGCTTGGGGGGGGCAAGGGGGGCATCCGCCCCCTAAATTTTTGGAGCATTTTTTTAAATAAAAAAAATAAAATGTTTTATTAAAAGAGAATTGTCGTAGTCAGAATGAAGGCTATACATGTACTCAAAAGTGCCTCAAATACCATCTCCTGTGATCTACATTTTCAAAAATTTCTGTGGGAGGACCCCTAGACCCCTCACCTGTTTCTCACCCCTTCTTGAAATCCAGGATTCGCCACTGCCCCCCTTAGGAATTTGCTTATCCTACGGCCGATATAGTATATATATTGCAGTACTTACTCTACTGTATCGTTCGCAGGCTGCTACAACCTTCAGTATAATGGGAGGTTAGCTCGCACATATCCACTCGACACTTGCATGTGTAGAAAATGATCCCAAAATAGGCGAAGATATATTTACCCTGACCATGCTGTTAAATTGCTATGGGCTGAATTTGGTTTTACTAGCCACGGTGGCCTTATACGTAATGCTAAATCTCGAAGGAAAATATAAAATCGACATGATAATAGCGCTCACGCTAACCTATAGTTCAGATAATCCTGGTAACTAATAATACACTTTCAACAATACAGTGTCTATTGTTGAACACCTTCTAACAATACACTGTGTATTGTTGTAAATATCTAACAACTGTGCATTTAAATTCAATTTCATCTTTAATAAATTCAATAAAATCAATCAAATAATTTCAATAAATTCATTTAAATAAATGTCAATTTCAAGTTTACAAATCAAAAAGTAAACTAATTAAAAAGAAAAAAAAGAAAAAAACGTGTATTGTTAGAAGGTGTTCAACAATAAACAGTGTATTGTTGAAAGCCCATCGGTAGGCCTACCTACTACAATACACAGTGTATTGTTAGAAGGTGTTCAACAATACACAGTGTATTGTTGAAAGCTCGCTAACAATACACAGTGTATTGTCAAATGCTTAAACATACATCACACTGTGTATTGTTAGTTACCAGGATTATCTGCATAGTTAGATGTTGACATTTCTACAGCAACTATAGGTGGCGGGACTAATTTTTCAGAATACATGTTAGAAATTGAATATTAACTAAGGGAAATATAGGTAATGTTAGAAACCGCACATACAGTGTACCGGTCAAATAGGGGAAATGAATGAAGGGGGTAGTGCTGAAAGTCAGACATACGGAGTGCGTAAATCCAATATATCATTCCTATATGTTTACGTAATAGGTATGTCTTGTACACTTCGACGCGGTTCCCTTTCCAACTTTGGTACTCACGACACTGACAGCTCCCTCTCTCTTTCTCTATCTATCTCCCACCCTCTCTCTCTTTCTCTATCTATCCTCTACCCTCTCTCTCTTTCTCTATCTATCTCCCACCCTCTCTCTCTCTTTCTCTATCCATCCCCTACCCTCTCTCTCTTTCTCTATCTACCCCCCACCCTCTTTCTCTTTCTCTATCTATCTCCCATCCTCTCTCTCTTTCTCTATCTATATCTCCTACCCTCTCGCTCTTTCTCTATCTATCCCCAACCCTCTCTCTCTTTCTCTATCTATCCCCCACCCTCTCTCTCTCTCTTTCTCTATCTATCCCCCACCCTCTCTTTCTTTCTCTCTGACGGCGAGAGAGCGCGTTAATTAGCGATAACTGTGATGCTATTGGAGGCACGCAACAGTAGCATTCCGCGAATTTTCCCCCAATGTTGCACTATACTTCGTTTCTGGGAAAGGATTTTTGTTCGATTATTTGTGGTATTATTCCAATTCGGATATTTCCACACAAGAATCCGAGAAATCACCTTTCTAGAGACAAAGTAGTACAATATTGGTGGAAAATTCACGAAAAACGACTGTTACGTGCCAAATGTAAGAAACGCAGCTGTTGCCGCGCTAAATCAGACTGACACACCAGCAGAGCTATCCATCGCTCGCGGCGCTCCCGCAGCTCGCCTGATGCGCACCCTGGTGGGTGAATGACGGCTGGCGCTGGAGTTAAGCCGCACTGCCAAGTGTCCGCTGCGCCAAGCTTCACGTGAACACGCCGAGGATGCTGATCTCTCCTTAGCCTTCATGTATAGTAGCGGCATCGCGCGCGTAGAGTGGATGGTGTCAGCTGGTGCGCGCGTAATAATATGCACGCAACGAAATACTCAAAGTCAAAATTGCATGTACGATGAGGTGTCGCAGGTGTCCTGATACGGAGAAGAAAATTGGTGCGTGAGGCATATCCAGCGTCACAACCAAATACAGTACAGCGTGTAAGGAGACTGCATAGCTGGAATGCAGTAACGACAGATGTCGAATGATACCATATCTTCTCCTATAGTGTTATTGGTGATAATTATTGTTGATGAATTATCGTATATCATTATTACTAGAAAAATCACTACCAGTCGGTCGCTCGGTCGGTCGGTCGTTGTTACCGTAGGGTCTAAAGGAGATCTGAGAACCCGGTGTATTTATACCCGTGAAATTGCAAAGTGTCGATGTAAATCAGAGCTGCCGCCACCAGATGAGTTTCAAGGGTTGTAACGTCAGGGACCACGAGTTTTTATTTACACTTATTAATGTCCCTAAAACGTCACGTTTAGCATAAACAAGCCATGTATTGTGAAGTGATGGATAGTGTTAGTAAAATGTAACCAAATGCATGTCCGTTCGTACAAAATTCACATTAGCGTAGGCAGACAAACCCTAACAACAGCGTCATCGGGGTCCAGATTAATTCACCCTTAATCTAGCAGGTCCCAATTGCAAATATGAAACAACAATAAAAATGATTTTTTTTAGAAGAAAGCTTATAATATATTAGCATTTAGAAAGTAATAAAATCATAATCAAATGTACTTTCGTTAATAGATATTGACAGAATGGTACGATATTCGGCTTATATACGTACTATTTGTCATGCCCTTACGACGCATATATGTGTGTAGTATATTATATATAAGTGTAAATGTAGTGTAGTATATTATATATAAGTGTAAATGCGCAGCGGCGTGCGTGCGTGCGGTGTACCTACGTGTTGTAGAAGAGCATTTGAACAGCATTTACAGGAAATTATCGGCAATAATACGCGAAAGAGAGTAGAGAAACATTAAGACTTAGTAAAGGTAGTAAATACATTTCGTGGTTATTTAGAATGATTATTTTTATTGAAACGCTCAAAGTGCCTGTGCTCGAATTTGTCACGATGCGATCTTATGCTACGTTTACACTATGTTCCCGGCGGCCACGGCAGCCCCGTTTCAGGCCACCGTGGACAAAACGGGATGAACGTGAGACAACGCGGGGGGACGGAGTGGGCAAACGTGACAGGCCGTGATTGCCGTGGATGCTGCGACAGATTTTTAATCTGTCAAAAGATTTGCCATGGCAGTCACGGTGCGGATGAGCACGTATCGGCGCTCATTGTTCTTGTGTTTTAGCGGAAAACCGGAATTTAACATACAGTGTCTTGCCATTAAAAAAAGTAAAGAATATTGCTCTATCTAGTTACTGTTAGCGAATGCTAGCCTAACTGACTGAATTGTGTCGTTTAGAATATTATATACCCTTACCGCCAGATTCATCTTAATTCGTCCAATTTCACCATTGCATACAAAGCAGACTTCTTAAAATTGTTAATCAACAGCCCAACTAAAAATTTGGTTCGAGTTTATATGCCAAGTCACACAATAATGATAAGAGGTGTCTAGCAAAAAATGCGTATATATCCCTGCCGCCAGTAAAAAATGTGCGGTGCAAACACCTGTTACACCCGGCTCAGCGGTTGCGATACGAATTGTCAACAACTGCGAGTTGAATTTGAACTTTTCATTGAGCAACCAGCAGTAAAATTAAACGAATAATATGAATTTGGTGTCATAGGTTAATGAGTGATACACAACAAGTAATAAGTTATTCTAGTGCGGTGTTAGATTCTTCTAAAGCCTCATGACTTACTATAGCACGAAGCGAGCCGGGCGCATGTGGTCCTAGCTGCTTGTTTCGCGCTAATTTCGCGTAGACGATCCAGAGCTTTGTACTGCACGTAGTTACAAGAGCGAGACTTTCCGGCGTGTGTAGATACGATTAATGCTTTACCCTCGCGGGGAATACTCACACTTAGATTCACCTAATCCGCTAAATCTACACAGATCGCGCCGGTGAATTTATCGCGTTTGAATAATCACCGGAGGCAGTGCGGATAAAACAAATAATGGGCGGAACGCTGGAGAAAGATTTAGTGGGAGAGCCATCAAGAGAGAGAGAGAGAGAGAGAGAGAGAGAGAGAGAGAGAGAGCGGAAGTAAAAAGGAAACCCATAGGGAGGGAGAAAGGTTGAGAATGAGCATGATAGAGAGAGCCCGATAGAAAGAGGAGAGGAAGAAGGGAAGGGGGAGGGAAGGAGAGGGGCGATGTGAAAAAAGATTGCTGACGGTGAAAGATCGGTGAGATGGGTATCAGGGAGGTTTTGTAGGATCGTTGACTCGCCGACGTTACACATCTGCTGCTGACAGCGAACCGCAATCAATCATTCGGCAACGGAGCGGATACAGTAAACGCTGAGCGATTAATTGTACCCTCTATCTCTCTTCCCCTCTCTCTCTCTCTCTCTCTCTCTCTCTCTCTCTCTCTCTCTCTCTCTGCATCTCTCTCTCTCTCTGCATCTTTCTACACTTTTCCCACCCTCACCTCAGTTTTCAGCCTCTCTTTCTGTCTCATTTTTCTCTCTCCATCATTTGCCACTCCGTGCTTTGTCTGTAATAATCCGTATTCGCGCTCTGTTTTCTCATCTCGCATCTCACGTTTATTTCTCTTTCTTTGCATTTTAGCTTATTCGTCCCTAAGGTCCCTCTATCCGCGTGAAGCAGGGGGCTGACTCTTTGCCCCCTTTGCCTATGGCGGGATCCAACGTTATTTGTCGTGACTACTAAGATTCTAGAATGTCTGTTAATCCGTTTATGCCAGTATTTACATAAGAAATGCTACTAGAATGACTGACACTATCGATAGAGGTCTCCAGCCAGGGGCCGTAGGCTTGGGAGGGCCAAGGGCGGGCATCCGCCCCTAAATTTTTGGAGCATTTTTTAAATAAAAAAATAAAATGTTTTATTAAAAGAGATTGTCTAGTTCAGAATGAAGGCTAATACATGTACTCAAAAGTGCCCAAATTACCATCTCTGTGATCTACATTTCAAATTTCTGTGGGGAGGGACCCCTAGACCCTCACCTTGTTTCTCACCCCCCCTTGTCTTGAATCCAGGATTTCCACTGCCCCCTTTAGGATTTGCTTATCCTACGGCGATATAGTATATATTACTGCGAGTACTTACTTACTTGTTAATCTTCGCAGGCCTGCTACAACCTTTCAGTATGATGGGATGCGTTATAGCTCGCCCACATATCCATCGACACTTGCATGGTGTAGAAAATTGATCCCAAAATAGGCCGAAGATATATTTTTACTCCTGACCTGCCTGGTTAATTGCTTATGGGCCTGAATTTTTGGGTTTTAACTAGCCACGCGTGGCTTATTTACGCTTAATGCCTAAAATCTCGAGCGAAAATATAAAACTCGACATGATAATAGCGCTCACGCCTACCTATAGTTAGTAATCCTGGTAACTAATAATACACTTTCACACACATACAGTGGTCTATGTTGACCCTTCTAAACAATTTACACTGTGCTATTTTGTAATATCTAAACAACTGTGCATTTAATTCAACTTTCATCTTTAATAAATTCAATATAAATCGCAATCAAATATTTCATATTTCATTTAATAAATGGTCAATTCAAGTTTACAAATGTCAAAAAGTAACCTATTAAAAAGAAAAAAAAGAAAAAAAACGTGTATGTGTTTAGAAGGTGTTTCAACAATAAAACAGTTATTGTTGGAAAGCCCTCGGTAGGCTACCTACTACAATAACACGTGTATTGTTTAGAAGGTGTTCACAATACACAGTGTATTGTTGAAAGCTTCGTAACAATACACAGTGTAATTGTCAAATGCTTAAACATAATCACACTGTGTATTGTTAGTTACCAGGATTATCTGCATAGGTTAGATGGTCTGACATTTCTACGCAACTATAGGGTGCGGGGACTAATTTTTCAGAATTAATATGTAGAATTTGAATATTAACTATGCGAAAATATAGCTAATGTTAGGAAACCCGACATACAGAAACTGTACCCCGGTCAAAAAGGGAAATGACATGAAGGGGTTAGTGCTGGAAAGTCAGACATACGGAGTCGTAAAATCCAATATCATCATTCCTATTTGTTTAACGTAATAGGTCTATGTCTTGTCACTTCGACGGGTTCCCTTTCCAACTTTGGTACTCACGACACTGGACAGGCTCCTCTCTCTTTCTCTATCTTATCTCCACCCTCTCTCTCTTTCTCTATCTATCTCTACCCTCTCTCTCTTTCTCTATTCTATCTCCCACCCTCTCTCTCTCTTTCTCTATCATCCCCTACCCTCTCCCTCTCTCTTTCTCTATCTACACCCACCCCCCCCCTTCTTTTTTTTTTCTTTCTTTCTTATCTATCTCTCACCCTCTCTCTCTGCTTTCTCTATCATCCCCTAACCCTCTCTCTCATTCTCTATCTATCTCCACCTTCTCTCTTTCTCTATCTATCCTCTACCCTCTTCTCTCTTTCTCTATCTATCTCCACCCTCTCTTCTCTCTTTCTCTATCCCTCCCCTACCCTCTCTCTCTTCTTTCTATTCTAACCCCCACCCTCTTTCCTCTTCTCTATCTATCGTCCCATTACCTCTCTCTCTTCGTCTATCTAATTATTCTTACCTCTCGCTCTTTCTCTATCTATCCCCAACCCTCTCTCTCTTTCTCTATCTATCCCACCTCTCTCTCTCTCTTTCTCTATCTTATGCCCCAACCCTCTCTTTCTTTATCTCTCTGACGGCGAGAGAGCCGCGTTAATTAGCGGTAACTGTTGATGCATTGGAGGCACGCACAGTAGCATTCCGGCGAATTTTCCCCCGAATGTTGACTTTACCTTCGTTTTCTGGGAAAGGATTTTTGTATCGATTATTGTGGTTATTATGTCCAATTCGGATACTCTTCACACAAGAATCGAGGAAATCACGTGTTCTAGAGACAAAGTAGATACAATATTGGCTGGAAAATTCACGATGAAAAACGGACTGTTTTACGTGCCAAATGTTAAGAAACGTCCAGCTGTTTTCCGCGAGCTAAGATCAGACTGACAACCGCAGCAGAGCTATCCATCGGCTCGCGCGCGTCCCTGCAAGCTGCTGATGCTGCCACCTGGTGAGTGAATAGCACGGGCTGGCGCTGGCTAGTTACGCCGCACTGCCAGTGTCCGCCTGCGGCCAAGCTGTCACTGAAACACGCCGGGATGCCTGATTGCTCTCACTTAGCCTTCATGTATCAGTAGCGGCCATTCGCGGCGCGTTAGAGTGGATTGGTGATCGTCAGCTGGTGCGCCGGCTCGCTAATAATATGCACTGGCAGACGAATATCAAAAGTCAAAATTGGCCATGTACGATGGGGCAGGTGTCGCAGTGTCCTGCATCGGCAGATCAAGAAATTGGGTGGTGAGCATATCCAGCTGTCACAACCAATTCAGTACAGGTGTAAGGAGACTGCATAGTCTGAATGCAGTACGACAGATTTCGTCGAATGATACCATACTCTTCTCCTATAGTTGTTATTGGTGATACAGTTATTCGTTGATGAATTACTCGTATATCATTATTATAGAAAAATCACTACCAGTCGGTCGGCTCGGCGGGTCGGTCGTTGTTACCCGTCAGGCTCTAAGGAAGAATCTGAGAACCCGGCCCCCTGACTCATATACCGTCGAAATTGCAACAGTGTCGATGTTTAAATCAGGGCGTGCGCCACCCGATGACAGTTTCAAGGGTTGTAACGTCAGGGACCCACGAGTTTTTATTTACAACTTCATTAATGTCCCTAACAACGTCACGTTTAGCATAAAACAAGCCAGTGTATTGGTGAAGTGATGGATAGTGTTAGTAAAATCGTAACCAAATGCATGTTCCGTTGGCGTACAAAATTTCCACATTAGCCGTAGGCAGACAAACCCTAACAACAGCGTCATCGGGGTTCCAGCACTTAATTACACCCTTGAATCTAGCAGGTACCCACTTTGCAAATATGCAAACAACAATAAAAATAATTTTTTTTAGAAGAAAGCTTATAATATATTAGATTTAGCAAGGCTTAATAAAATCATAATTCAAATGTTACTTCGTATAATAGCATATTGTACAGAATGTTGTTACGTATTCGGCCTTACTATACGTATATTGTCATGCCCTTACGGACGCATATATATATATATATAGTTATATTAATATTATATATATAATATTATATGTGTGGCATGCTTTCGATGTCAAATATGGATGGCAAGGATTAAACGAGGCAGCGTTTTTTATGCACAAAATGCTTGCCATAAAACCGGATTGATACTTTTAGATGATTTTAGGAGACCTCAACCTTAGACGATTCTGCAAATCTCTTAGTTTTAATAGAACGCGACAGGCTTGGCACAGGTGCTTAGGGGTCCTGGCAAGCAGATAGTCCCCAGGGCGGTCACAACTGTTCTGAGTGCACATTGTATCGAGCAAGAAAAGGAATGAGTGTTATCATTAGACTAAGAACTAACAAGGACACGACACTTCGGGCGATTTGTTTTTTGATTACCGGGGGTGTGTCTAGTGGCTGCCGTGTTTTAGGTGACTACTTCTGCCCTGAAACGTTCTAATGGCGGTGGGATTTCTTGGATGCCAGATGAGAATTTATAATAATAGAAGTGGTCTGATTGACAACCGATACTTGGATTATATAAATTTTTAATCAAAAAGCGGAGAAACCCTGTTTATGATTTTACTATCATTTTATATTTCAATTTATCAATCATTTCGATATTGGCCCCCATGGCAAACATACACTGTGTACAGCCTCACTTGTAATAATTAACCCGTTGTAATCTACTTATATAATATATATACTACGATATATAATTAAATCATCATAAATTTAACATGGCGCTGCAATTTCACCATGTTTCATGTTTTTCTTCCTTTGGGCTGCTTTAGTCAATTGATTCGCCTATTTTTTCTGTTTTTTAGGGCCATCTACAAATTTTGCTACGCAATAAAGCCTCTCAGGTGGCCACGTCCTAGGCTGGGGCCGTAGACACACTGTCATTATGTTTTTAAACAAATAAAAGGTGCAGGTAGATTGTTATATAACGAGAAAATCCTCTCCAGCCCGCGCGTTTTCCTTAATTCCGAGGCCATATGCAACAC
The DNA here is from genome assembly GCF_000485595.1 of Priapulus caudatus. Classification (NCBI taxonomy): domain Eukaryota; kingdom Metazoa; phylum Priapulida; class Priapulimorpha; order Priapulimorphida; family Priapulidae; genus Priapulus; species Priapulus caudatus. Next base: position 113,064 of record NW_014577887.1, on the reverse strand, counting down.
TTTTGGAAAAAACAGCAAAAATGTTGTCTTTCATTTTTCAATACTCTTTATCAACGTCTTTTTTTAGCGTTCTAAAACCGCTTGAGCACGCACAGACTGATTCTTGATCAAGCGTCAGATACTTGTACCGACCTTGTCCCCGTTAATGGATGCTCACCAAGATCACGAATGGAGACGTAGGCGCTAATCACAAAAGTTGCAATTATATTATATACCTTAAAGCATATTTAACCGAACGGATATTCATTTTAGGGGCAAATTTATCTCCCATATCCTATAACCAGAAACATATGTCGGTTTATAAGATCATGTACAATCCTTTTGTTTTGTAAATAAATAGAATAAGAAACACCTTCGGTCTGTTCAGACCCTTGGCTGCGAAAGTGGGTTTTGCGCCAACTGTAGCAGATCTGTTGCGCCTTTGAGTGGCGCCACCGTGTCTTGTAATCAAAACTGTATGTCTGACTAGCCTTTTAAAAACATTTTTTTAATTAAATATGTTCTAATTGGTGATTTGAACCATGAAACTTTTTACTGTGCGTTAAATTTTAACCCTATAATTAACGTGAAAGACTAACCCCTAGGGAGGCCGGGTAGAGTAAACGTTTCCCTTCTTAAGTACTGCGCAATATTACGCGTATCGACCCCCCGTTGGCTTTGTTTTCATGACCACACCAAATCCCCGGAGTTGCCCCATTCCGATGGCCCCGCCAGAGGCGCGTGAGGGAGAGAGAGAGAAAGACGAGAGGAGAGAGAGAGAGAGATCGATGAGAGGGAGAGCAGAGCCGAACGAGGAGGAGAGAGAGAGAGAGAGAGAGAGAGCAGAAGAGAGCAGAGAGGAGAGAGAGAGAGAGAGAGACAATTTTGTTTTTTTAAAACCAGCTCCGAACAGATATAGTGATATATTCAAGTGCCGAATAGTAAGTGTCACTATGACGCGGACTTTTTTGTTACTTTTAGAAAGTCTGTAAATACTCTCTGTTTATTCCTGACCAATAGGACAAATTACCTGGGGAAGTCTTTACTGCATATAAGGACTAATTGCGTCCCGGTGGAATAGTGTTAAACTCAGTTCGAGTCAACTGCGGTTTGGGCTTCCAAACCAATACACTTTCGTACGCACACGGGCGCGCGCATGCTCGCACGGACGAACATACGCAGACAGGGTCGATGCGTCCAGGTAAAAATCAGATAAATTAGATAAATTAGATAGGTAAAATCAGATAAATTAGATAAAGATCAGGTAAATTCAGATTTTTGTGGATTGGTCGTATACATAACGTATACACAACGTTGGCCCGTCCACGTATGTCTAGGGTATCATAAGCTGTATAAATTAACCTTATTGGGAGCGTATCCGAGCGTATCGGTCAACGAGTGCCTGGGCGTTCTCGCACATGGCCGCGTATGGGTAGCGTATGAGTAGCGCATTGCTGCAGCGTGCTCGGCGTGTCACGGACGATCCACGTGACGTACCCCTACCAGGATTAAATACCGTCTGCCGGCGCGTGGCCGCCTCTCGTCGTTACATTAATAATAGCAGCTACCATGCGCCGCCAAGCGATCTGTCTGCCACTGCGAAGACGCGAGAGCAAAATCCCACCAAAACCATCACCACCACCCTCGTACGAACACCCTCGACCAGTCTGACCAGGCGGACCAGCCGTACCAACCAGACCCAACCTGGACCAGCCCTAACCTCCATTTCTACCCGGCATACACAGTGCTAAGAGAACTCATACCCCACTCTCCGTTCGTTCGTGGAAGCTCGTCGTTTCTGCTTGCATCCACTCACGGAGCCAATGATCAGGCAAAGAAGAGTACGAGATTTGACTTTGGCCCTTACAGTAGAACAAGAGGAGGATATGCTGGAGTTCTTGCAAGCAGCCAAAGTATCTGGCGACTGCAAGTTGAATGGGTACAGACGCACGGACCTCAAGAACAAGCCCGTGGAGGACCAAGGGCGCAGCTATGAACCACAAGAAGCACTGTAAAGTATCACATTTGATACTACTAATTTTAATTCAATATTTCAAATATATACTTTTTTCATTTATATCACTTAAATCATAATAATTTTTCACTTCATATTTAATGCCTATTCTGTATTCCTTTCAGATAAATCATCTCCCCAAGGCGTGGCTTTAAACTCCGCCCGGATACCCCATACAGGCCTGCACAAGACAGAAGAGTGGTGACGGCGCTCCTGCCTGTCTGAGCCCTGATCCCTGTGAGAGGGCAGCTCATGTGATCAGCGACCAATTCGGTTTCGCTGAAGTCCAGTCACATCAGACAGCCGCTCCACGCAGCCCTGCCCAACTGTAAGTATCTGCTAAAACTCACTCATTCACTCCTAAAATTCACTCCATCTTCACTCAAAAATCACCTCATTCACTCAAAAAAATCACGCCACTTCAGCAGGAGCTCTTGGACCTCATTATTTTAAAAGACAAATTCAATTTTGCTTCTTTTAACTTATGTTGTAACGAGCCACACATTTATAGAAGAGTGCATCATAATATTCAGCATGTTAACAGAACAGTGTTAATGCATTGATCGACATTCAGTATATTCAAGGAATTGCTAATAAAACAACATTGTCTATATTTGTAATCTGACAATGTTTGCATGTCCTAATTTATTTATTATTTTGTCTTTGCAGGTCAAGCGCCACACATACAAGAAACACCAGGGGACTTGTGGTGCCTGCAAGGCTGCCTGTGTCGACCATTTGGTGCTACTTGGGATGATGTTGACATGCCCACAGTGCTCAAGCAACGGGCAAGGCAAGCGCCTTGCAAACGAGACAGTGACGATCTCTGCCTGACCTCCCTCAGAAGACAGACAGCGCAAAGTG
>NW_014577887.1:106315-110182 GCF_000485595.1 Priapulus caudatus | reverse complement strand
TATATATATATATGTGTGGCATGCTTTCGATGTCAATATGGGAATGCAAGGATTAAACGAGGCAGCTTTTTTATGCACAAAATGCTTGCATAAAACACCGGATTAGATACTTTGATAGATATAAGGAGACCTCAAACCTTAGCGATTTGCATTCTTAGTTTTAATAGAACGCGAAGGTTGGCAGTGCTAGGTCCTGGGCAAGCGATAGCAGGGGTCACAACTGTTCTGAGTGCCACATGTATGAGAAGAAAAGGAATGAGTGTTATCATAGACTAAGAATAACAAGACACGACACTTCGGCGATTTTTGAATTACCGGGGTGTCTAGTGGTGCCGTGTTAGGTGACTACTTCTGCTGAAATTCTAATGGCGGTGGCTCTGATGCCAGAGAGAATTTTATAATAATAGAAGTTCTATTGACAACGATACTTGGATTATATTAAATTTAATAAAAAGGGAGAAACCCATGTATTTATGATTTTATTCATTTATATTCAATTATCAATATTCGATATTGCATGCAACATACCGGTACAGCCTCACTTGTAATAATAAAGTGTTATATATATATATATATATATATATATAATTAAATCATCATAAATTTACAAGCGCTGCAATTTCAATGTTTTCATGTTTTTCTTTCCTTTGGGCTGCTTTATCAATGATTCGCTATTTTTTCTGTTTTTTAGTGCATACAAATTTTGCTACGAATAAAACCTCTCAGTGCACGTCCTAGCCTGCCTAGACACACTGTATTAATGTTTTTTAAACAAATAAAAGGTGCAGGTAGATTTTATATAAGAGAAAATCCGTTTCCTTATTCCAGGCATATGCAACACTTTTGGAAAACAAGCAAAAATGTGTCTTTACATTTTTCAATAACATTTTCAAACGCTTTTTAGCTTCAAACGCTTAGGCACGCACAGACTGTTTTGATCAAGGTCAGATATTGTACCGACCTGTCCCTGTAATGAGCTCACAAGATCACGAATGGAGACTTAGGGCTAATCACAAAAGTGCAATTATATTTATACCTAAATGCTATTTAACCGAACGATATTCATTTTAGGGCAAATTTATCCATATTATAACAGAAACTATATGTCGTTTATAAGATATTACAATCCTTTTGCTTTTAAATAAATAAATAAGAAACACCTTCGGTCTGTAGACCTTGGCTGGAAAGTGGTTTTGCGCAACTTATCAGATCGTGCGCTTTGAGTGGCGCCACCGTCGTTGTAATCAAACTGTAGTCGATAGTTTTAAAACATTTTTTAATAATATTTCTAATGGTGATTGAACCATGAAACTTTTTATGTAGCGTAATTTTAACCTAAATTAACTGAAAATAACCCTAGAACCTAGAGTAAACGATCCCTTTAAGTACTGGCAATATTACGCGTATCGTGTGTTGTTATTCATGGTTTGGATAAAACAGATAAAAAATAAAACTCCAAGTTGAGAGTATTGATCATGGGTGATACGCCAATGACGGGCCGTATAGGCATACTAACTAGTAATAGGCAGTATAGTAATAGTAATAGCAATTACTAATAGTAAATAGTATTAGTAATAATAATAAGTATAGTAATAAGTATACTTAACGAGAAGGCATGGGCCTATAAGACCTCGTAGCCAACGCCATTAGTAGCTGAGATCTACCGTGTTATTTCCATTAGTGACAAAATAATAAAGATGTGCATTTAAGTTTTTATTGCTAGGCGAAAAATAGTAATCAGGCGACACTGTAGGCCCTACTTCCGAAGACGATGATAGAACTGGTTGGCTCTTGTTGCTATTGATGCTTCTTAGATTCAAGAAATGACTTGAATGCTGCACTTTGCAAAGCCGTAACTGTTTAAGGTATGCACGGATATAATTTATAACCGACGGTCACGTACAGCAGCTTCTCAGACGGCGCCTGTGTAGGTACATTGGCCTGGTGTATATTGGCCTGCCTAGCCCGTGTAGCAAAACAATTTTTCGGCTCGTTTATTCTCGCTGCTGTTAATTGACTGATTATAACGGTCATGTATGTCTCGGTGTGTCTATTTACTTACACTATGTGCCATAGCAGTGGAGTGTTAAACACATTTATTACTTTTTCAATTGAAATATTTGTTAGAGAAAAATCACATTTTCTCGAGATATGGTTCGGGGTAGAGGAGAGCTATCCATCTTGGAGGGAAGACATGCCATTGCAGACAGTGTCTATGCGGAACTACGGTCAGAGACGGACCTCTTCATTACACCAGGCATTGCCTGTGTGAGTACGCTTATTCTATCTTAACTGGAACGACTAGAACGATACATAATTCATGTGGGAATTCAAACGCCTTAATTCAAAATTTAAAACCTTTGTGGCTAGGTATCGACCTAGGTAAAACATTTGCGGTTACGCTAAATTTGAGCAAGTGGCATTTTCAGTTAGATTACCAGATGGAGACGGAGTGCCACTTCTATTGCCAGAGCGGTTATACTCCGTACAGACTGCAAATTTGATTCCACAGCCAACTAGTCCGGACCAGGCGCGCGTCAAATTTTTCAGTGTGTACGCGCTATCCCGCTCCAAATACGCGCTGATCCGCTCCAATTTGGCCCCGCAAATGAAGGCGGGCCAATTAAACCCACTTCGAAGTGAGCTAAGTTGGAGCGTACCAAGTTATCCCGCTCTAAACTGTGTCTGTACGCAATCCGGTGCCAGACGCGTGCTAAATTTCGCAATGCGCATGCGCATAGCTTTATTACAGTACATAAAAGTACATAAAATTACATAAAATTACATAAAAGTACATAAAATTACATAAAAGTACATAAAAGTACATAAAATTACATAAAAGTACAGTAGCTGTCTGCTGGGTGACGTAACGAGCTTAACTAAGCATGCACAGTCAACCCATGCTAGTTTGATGGGAGATAAAATTTTGCAGTCTGTACGGGGTATAAGAGTGCAAGTTGAATTTCCGGAGCTAGTACATGTGTGGTTACACTATTAACTTTTAGTTCAAAAGTAAACAAGTCGAACTACTTTTCAACGTTTTATCAACCTTTCTATACGACGTTCAAAGCATTTAAATTATCGACCGCGAGTCGGCAAACGTTTCAATATTTCACCCGCCGTGTGCGCACTGGGCGATGTAGATACACACTTTTGAATGTATTAATTCGCGCCAGGTGTCGCCTGTGTGGCGCCGATAACAGAAACGCGCGCGAAAATAATCTCCCCGTGGTTGGAGGGACACACCTCCTGATTGCTATTATCTGAGTGACTGCATGACAAAAAGTTGATCAACTCGCTGACCAAAAGTTGAGAAAATAGAACGTGTTCTAATCTCTTAACGAGTTGACATCAACTAGTTGAGCGCGGAATCTTAACGTTTACACTGCCGACTTTTGGTCGATTAGTTAAAAAGTTAATCAACTCGTCAACATTTCAACGGAAAGTTGATAGTGTAGTGTAGGAAAGTAGATAGTGTAGGAAAGTTGATAGTGTTGAAAGTTGAAGTTGATAGTGTACATTGATAGTTTTTTCTTGGTTACCATAACGAGTCGGTGTTCGATTGCCGTAGCCGTTTAATAAACGTGTATCTCATTGCGGCATAGCATGAGAGAGTTTGATAGAGGGGGCGCGTGTGTTCGGTTGTGGCATGGCCTGGCAGCAAACCGTAGCAATGACGTATTTAGCAGTGCGGCTTTCTGTATGTTGATGCTTGCTGTCATTGCGTGTCAGATTCGCGCTACTTTCCTCCGCATCAGACTTGCTGCTCCGCATCAGACTTGCTGCTCCGCATCAGACTTGCTGCTCCGCATCAGACTTGCTGCTCCGCATCAGACTTTCCTCCGCATCAGACTTGCTGCTCCGCAT
>NW_014577887.1:97256-105266 GCF_000485595.1 Priapulus caudatus | reverse complement strand
TGGCAGCAAACCGTAGCAATGACGTATTTAGCTGTGCGGCTTTCTGTATGTTGATGCTTGCTGTCATTGCGTGTCAGATTCGCGCATCAGACTTGCTGCTCCGCATCAGACTTGCTGCTCCGCATCAGACTTTCCTCCGCATCAGACTTGCTGCTCCGCATCAGACTTGCTGCTCCGCATCAGACTTGCTGCTCCGCATCAGACTTGCTGCTCCGCATCAGACTTGCTGCTCCGCATCAGACTTGCTGCTCCGCATCAGACCTGCTGCTGCGCCGGCGCGCAATTCATGAATAATGAATATCGGTGTAACGCGAATGCAGGCAGCTATAGCGCGCGCTCGCACATACGAGGCAAGGTACAAATGAGAGGAATATTAGCAGAGTAACATGAGCAATTAGCATGCGGTGCCGTTACATAGCCCATGAATCTTTAATCGCTGTTGTTGCTGCTGCTATTTCCCGAGCTTTCCATATCATGGTAGCCCAGCAGGCTCGGTATATTACTACGTACGATGGTGGCCCAGCGGGACTAGCAGATTGCTCACCATGCACATAGATTAATTATATATATATATCGGGTTAACGAGCGGATATGCGTGCGAGTCAGTGTTAGAGGTAGAAAGATGTTAAGCGTTACTGAGGAAGAGAAATGTTTTTCATAATAGCGAAGGGGTATCTAGTAGCTACAAAGGCTTTCGAGATTCTTCCGTTTACGGGAGCGCATGGGACATGTTTATTGTTCTAACACATCGAAACATTTCTCTCACACCTGGACATATACACACTCGTACACACTCATGCTCTACACGTTACTACACAGACACACATACAGGTGGAAGAAACCTGTCGTGGGTAATATGTTATTCTAATTATTGCCCTAATCACCAGCTATTCTGAGCGAGAACCAGGCAAATTATTTATAGCGGAGTATGTTCGCATTAAACTCTCATTGAGGCTTAACAATATTTTATATTTTGTTTGACGATTAGAATACGTTACGCGTTGTTAATATAATTAGCGGATCAAATGTAATTCCTCTAAAAAGATGGACGTAAACGTTGCAAGTAGCAGTTACATCAACAATACCACAAATACAGCCACGTGGTGGTGATGGTGATGGTGGTGGTGATGGTGCGGGTGATGGTGATGGTGGTGGTGATGGTGCGGGTGATGGTGATGGTGGTGGTGATGGTGTTGGTGGTGGTGATGGTGCGGGTGATGGTGATGGTGGTGGTGATGGTGTTGGTGGTGGTGATGGTGCGGGTGATGGTGTTGGTGGTGGTGGTGGTGATGGTGGTGGTGGTGGTGATGGTGCGGGTGATGGTGGTGGTGATGGTGGTGGTGTTGGTGGTGATGGTGGTGATGGTGATGGTGGTGGTGGTGGTGATGGTGCGGGTGATGGTGATGGTGGTGGTGATGGTGCGGGTGATGGTGATGGTGATGGTGATGGTGTTGGTGATGGTGTTGGTGGATGATGTCGTTGTCGTCGTCGTCATCGTCGTCATCGTTCTTGTCGTGGACATGGTCGTGGTTGCCGTTGTCGTTGTCGTGGTCGTTGTCGTCGTCGTCGTCGTCGTCGTCGTCGTCGTCGTCATCGTGGTGGTGGTGGTAGTAGTAACAACATCGTCATTATCATGGCATCGTCACCGTGGACATCGTCATTTTCGTTATCGTCGACTCATTGTCGTTGTTGGTACGATATCAGCATCACCATCATCATCATTGTTAATACCGGCATTTTCTTCAGTATCAAACATTGCTTATACGTGCTTCTCATTTCATCACCAACCCAATGCAGCCCTGGTCATATAATTATCATATTTTAACCTTGCTCCTCTCATTACTCCTTACCCTAGCATTACTCCTAAATTAATCCATATCCATGAAAGAGGCACAGATGCATCGTTGTGTAACCTACATGCTTTCTCGTAGGATCATTAGCGAAAGTGGTCGCTGCGTGTTTTATGCAATCGCCCGCCGCTATTGATCGCCGAGTATTTTTCGCTGACTTGCACGATGCATGCGCGTGTGCGCATGCGCGTGTGCTTGCTGAGAAGCGTTTGCGACTGTCGGCTGATATCAGAGATATATTGTTATATACGAATATCTCGTCTTTGACCTGTACCTATGAACAAGTGTGCAATGACAGATTGTAAACAGAGTGTGTTGGAGATATTGTACACGCAGAAGTCCTGCATCGACACAGCATATCTATCTTCTTCTCTCATTTCTTTCCTTCTCCCTCTATCTCAGACTCCCAGTTCTCTTTATCGCTCTCTCTTTTTCTTTCACACACACACGTATACACACCACAGGCACTTGAAATGTTTCAATAGTAAAATAATGGTAAATAAACAAGAAATGTATTTACTACCAAAGTTTAAATGTTTCTCTACTCTCTTTCGCCTATTATTGCCGATAATTTCCTGTATATGTCGTTCAAATGTTCATCTGCAACACACAACTACACCGCACGCACGCCGTAATGCAGAGACAACAAGAATAAACCTCTTTAAACAATACCTTATTTAACCTCCTAAACAAACCTAACAAATCCTCCCAAACAAACCTCATTCACCTCCTCAATAACCGCCTTAAACAATAACCTCGTTATTCTTGTTATTGTCAGCGGCGCGCATGTATTTGAACGGCATTTACAGGAAGTTATCGGCAATAACAGGCATCAGAGAGTAGAGAAACATTAAGACTTTGGTAGTAAATACATTTCGTGTTTATTTACTTGATTTCTTTTATTGAAACGTTTTAAGTGCCTGTGATACACAGACGCGTGCCCACAAACACGCATACACACGCACATGCATTCGAACACGCAAACACACTCACCTCACTCCTATACTTTCTCTTTCGTTACTCCTAGCTTCCTCTGTAAATGATTGCAGTAGTGTTGCGTACTGGTATACGTGCGCTGAGCATGCGCACTGTAATGCTATTATTTATAAGAAAAATACAATGAATACTTTACTATAATTGGAGCTTAACCTTACTCTGTTCTATTAACCTAAACGCAAGAAAGCGTCTTCAAGCAATTTCTGACACTCTAATTTGTTCAATTTCCTTTCTGAAATGCCCATATCGATTTCGCGACTAAATCTTTGCAGCGAGACTTTTATTATGCTATAACGGGTGGGGGTAAGCGGACTCAAATTTCATCCTCCCCACACGAATTGCGTATAGGGAAGGATCAGCCAGTTGAGCGTGTATACGAAGCCATGCACACACTCCCAACACCCCTAGGCGGGGATCGATGATTATTGGATGCAAACTCGAACCCCGATCTGGTACAATTGCTAAACTCTCTCTCCTCTGCTGTACCAGTATCGCTGCCGTACACCCTCCACGCAGGGGTTTACCAGACTGTCAGCAGCCAGCTCGGCTACCACCGGTTTAACGATATCTAGGGGTCGTATTAATTAATCGTCACTCCTACGGATTATTTACGTGGTTGTTGACGGTGGGCCGAAATCTTGCAAACCCATTGGTGAATATGGAGGTATCATCAACACTAGCAGCAGTAGCAGCAGCAGTAATAGAACCAGTAGCAGCAGAAACAACAGCAACAATCAGCAGTAAAATCATCACCAGCAAAAACAATTGCATCATCACTAACACAATCATCATCATCTTCTTCTTCATCATCAATGTCATCATCGTCATCATTATCATCATCATCATCATTATCATCAATGTCATCATCGTCATCAATCAATCATCAACAACAACAACAACACATCCAACATCAACATCAATTAAGTCAACAACAACAACAACAACAACAACAACAGTAATTAACACATTCGTTCTTTTTGTGCCACTATCACTCTTTCTTCTTGTTTCTTTTCATTTCTCTGCTTTCTTTCTTCTCCCCCCACATTGTTCTTCTCGTTCATCCTGCTCCGCTTCTTTTGCTTCTTCTTTTATTATTATTCCCAACTTCCACCGCGTTTTTCTTTCACTCACTTATTATTATTTTTCTTATCCTTCCTTTTCCTATTCTTCTTCATGTTCTTTTTATTATAATTATTATTAATATTATTATTATTAAAGATCGTCGTAACGCCATCGTCATCGTAGTCAGTATCTCGTCGTCGCGCTGTCTGCGTCTTCGTCGGCATAGTCGTCAGCATCATCATCATCCTCATCATCATCATCATCCTCATCATCATCATCATCATCATCATCATCATCATTAACATCATCATTATCAATCATCATCATCATCATCATCATCATCATCATCATCATTAACATCATCATCAATCATCATCATCATCATCATCATCATACTAACATCATCATCATCATCATTCATCATTAATCATCATCGTCGTCATCGTCATCATCACAATCATCGGCCATCGTCAGTCATCATTACTAGCGTCATTTCGCCTGCTGCTGCTTTATATTAAAAGAGATTTGTCGGTCAGCTCTCGTCAGGCTAAGCATTATCTCAACACGCGTTGACTCCGGGCGCACGTTCATTACTGCGCTCACGATCCTCCCGGCTTACGTCATGAATGTAATGCACGTGCACATTCGGAACTAACCGAATTACAACGTTGATAAGACGGAGGCTGAACTGAGTTGACCTGATGCTTTGTCTGCTTTATCGCTGATTGCATAGTATATCTGACGGTGCTGATGCAAAGCCCGTTAAAGTATTGTGCAGTTTCGTGCGGCTGTATGTGTAGTTCCGCTTGCGTTGCATCGTGATGACAATTTACGAAAACGTACATTACAAAAACAAAAACAAAAACAACAAGGGTGAGTGTACATTGTTGAGAAGAGATCCACGCTGAGATACGTATCACACATATGTGTTTCGATAGCAAGGTTCCAGCCAGGTAAGGCTTTTGAGTTTAATAATTTGTTGGTTCTTTTTGCGTCGTACATTGTGCTAATGCACATTTTTGCATAATAGTCATTTCTTACTGCTATGTATTTTAATGTATTTGTACATCATCTTTGTTCATGCACAAGATCGACATTTAACTCGGTCACCTGTCACGCATCTGTCGCATAAAGCTGGCATTTGCGCATAGACCATTAAGACCAAATGGCCATTACTCGCGATTGGTCACGGTATGGTCAAGCGGAAAAAATCGTGAAATAAATGACAGCAGCTCATCGCTTGTCAACACGAAGAAAAAGTGCTCTTGCCAAAATCCCGCGTCGCCAGAGAGGGTCGTACTGCAGAAAAACAAAGAATCGAATCTGTTTCGCACTGTTTACGATAGAATAGAATAACCGATACCCTTGTTTTGTAATATATATATATATATATATATATATATATATCCCCTAGCGACGAGTTTATATTGGCGTGCAATTTCACGGGTGGTGACTAGTCAAATTCTCAATTGAAAATCATCTCAATTTAATTGGTGCTGTTGTTTACGTTTTCAAGTACTAACCGCTGACGCGGGTATCACAGGTTGTTGCACCGCGCATTTTCGCGTGCATGCTGCGCCGTGCGCATCGCTTTGTGGCGCGCGTACACGTGCGTGTTCACATACGTGCTCACGCACGCACGCGCGCGCTCGTGAGAGAGAGAGAGAGAGAGAGAGAAGGGGGGGGGAGCGGCGACAACGACCAGAAACGCGTAATCAGTAGGAAACGAAGCGTGACACGGGGTGAGTGCATGAATGCTAGCTGTGGTTTATCGTAATCAGACAGGGAAAGTCGTCGTAACCGAATAATACCGGTGAAGTGTGTATGTGTGAAGTGTGGCACACACGCACACAATTCGACTGTATTAATTGGTGTATGTTATTATTAATTAATATATGCGAGTCGGAAATTTGCTTGAAATATGTATGATTTATGAATTTACTAAAGGGTTAATTAATGGTGAAATATCCTATATACGGATTTTTCAAAGACATCGCACACACTTTACTTGTTTTGTTATCTGTATTGCTAAGGCTGGTCGGCGTCATGTTGCTACCACAAGAAGGATGTAAACGTACCTCTAAAGGTCAGTGATTTTCAATAACCGGAGACGCTATTAGGGGAGTGCGATTGCTTGTTACTTACGACATGCGCATTTCGTTCTTCCGTCTCTGATAGCGGTCTTAAGGCGACTGCTCGCTCTCCTGTACTCGTCGCCTTATTGAAGAGTCAATAACGTCTGCCAATCAGCTATGCCCATCTTGCGCTGATGGCATCGAAGGCAAATGTTTACGGTCGGTCCCGCGTGTCAGTGAAAAGTCAATAGCTCATGTCCGTTCGTGGCTGGTAGAGCGAAGCCATTGGTGGACGCCACTCACCACAGGAGTGCTGGTAAAATGCATGGATGTATTGCTTCATATAAAAGTGTTGAGGCTCTGATGTACGCACTAGTACTATGGTTCATGTGCTCTCGATCACGGAGTGCCGGGTCAATATTTAAATAATTACTGCACCATATCATCTCTGTGTATACTCGCTTCTAATCGCGGAATGTATTTGTAATGCATTCGGGTCTACACAAGTACATACGTATACCTCCATAATTATATATGCGAGATGTATTTGTAATGCATTCGGGTCTACACATGTACATACGTATACCTGCATATATATGCGAGATGTATTTGTATTGCATTTAATGTAATGAGAGCCATCGTCACTTTCTATTTTACTGAGTTCAATTAAGATTATTTCGTAGTGAGTGTAATGATAATTGAATCGGCAACATACAACGCTTTTACCTGACCTATGCACGTTTCAAAACGCATTATATCGCTGAACAAAACCACAAATTTCCGTAGTCAGAAACCTCAATGACTAATATCAAGAATCCATAATAGAAATATAATAGTTTTTTCTTTTATGGACTCTTGCTAATATAAACAGAACTGTCACTCTTAATTTTGTAACGTAAATGTATCTGCGGATGTTTCTCCCTGGTGTTACGTTATCTGGCGATAACGTCAGTCTCCCCCCCCCCGCACGTCGACATTTTGTAATGCGTTTTTTATACCGACGACAAAAAAAGAAAGAAAAACGTTTTTTTATGTTTGTCAAACATGCACAGAGAAATTATGCAATGCAAATAGCATAAGAAGTTTGCTTAAACTGCGAAATGTGCTTTAGCGTCCCCTTCGGTATATCTGCGGCCGCTGTGGGCACCACATCTACATGGGTCAATATTTGCTGGTCATTCGTACCCGCACAATGAGCAAATATTTCCCGCTGGTTGAGTAATAATAAATTGTTTTCTATCATCATTCGCGGGAGCACGTATAACCTAAGCGGTTCCCTTGCGGCGTGTCTACAGTTGGTGTGTAGCCACTAGTTAAAGGTACATAGAGCGTTGTTGACATATACGGTACGGTCGGCACTGTCCTCGGTATTAAACCAGGTAGGACACGAAGCCGGAGTTATTCCTCTATAGCTGCTAGAGTTTTGTTTAGTTACGAAATGATAGAGGGCGCGGCGAGTTAAGCCCATAAGAAGAGAAACATGGCGGCACACGCAATGTTCTTTTTGTCAGTCTAGCGTGTAGCCAGCCTTTTCTACATAAAAATTGGGTTCTGTAGCGATGTAAAGTGATGTAAAGTTGTCAAAAATATTCGTGAATCACACACACACACACGCGCGCTGTCGCTGTCGCTATCATGCTATCGTAATAGGTATCGTCGTCGGTGTTTAGTACACATTCGAGATAGCATAATAAAGTTTTGAAGAAACAGATTCTGTTGGTGGCGCATCTTTGTATCTTCATTGTCTACATCCTGCATTATTCACGAAGATTTAGCAAGACTGTCTAACGAGCATTATGGAGACAATATATATATATATTACAATGATATACAATGATATTTAGTGCATGACGTGATAAATCCCTGAGCGGGCACTATCGCTTGCGCGACGCATTGTTATTATAACGCATTGTGTTTACGTCACGAATCTCCTGCGTCTGGGCGCCACGCAAGAGTAATTTCGAACGGCGATTGTGTTTGTGTCGAACGTTTTGTTACATCCAGGGTTCTCCCTACGTTGCGCAAAC
>NW_014577887.1:84494-97246 GCF_000485595.1 Priapulus caudatus | reverse complement strand
ATCATTAACATCATCATCATCATCATCATCATCATCATTAACATCATCATCATCATCATCATCATCATTAACATCATCATCATCATTAACATCATCATCATCATCATCATCATCATTAACATCATCATCATCATCATCATCATCATTAACATCATCATTATCATTAACATCATCATCATCATCATCATCATCATCATCATCATCATCATCATTAACATCATCATCATCATCATCATCATCATTAACATCATCGTCGTCATCGTCATCATCACAATCATCGCCATCGTCATCATTACTAGCGTCATTTACTGCTGCTGCTATATTAAAAGAGATTTGTCGGTCAGCTCTCGTCAGGCTAAGCATTATCTCAACACGCGTTGACTCCGGGCGCACGTTCATTACTGCGCTCACGATCCTCCCGGCTTACGTGCATGGACGTGCACATTCGGAACTAACCGAATTACAACGTTGATAAGACGGAGGCTGAACGAGTTGACCTTGATCTTTGTCTGCTTATCGCTGATTGCAGAGTATCTGACGGGCTGATGCAAAGCCCGTTACAGTATTTGTGCAGTTTCGTGCGGCTGTATGTGTAGTTCCGGCTTGCGTTGCATCGTGATGAATTTACGAAAACGTACATTACAAAAACAAAAACAAAAACAACAAGGGTGAGTGTACATTGTTGAGAAAGAGATACACGCTGAGATACGTATCAACAATATGTGTTTCGATAGCAAGGTTCCAGCAGGTAAGGGCTTTTGAGTTTAATAATTTGTTGGTTCTTTTTGCGTCGTACATTGTGCTAATGCACATTTTTTGCATAATAGTCATTTCTTACTGCTATGTATGTTAATGTATTTGTACATCATCTTGTTCATGCACAAGATCCGATCAATTTAACTCGGTCACCTGCCACGCATCTGTGCGATAAAGCTGGCATTTGCGCATAGACCATTAAGACCAATTTGGCCATTTACTCGCGATTGGTCACGGTATGGTCAGCGGAAAACTGTGAAGATAAATGACACAGCTCATCGGTTGTCAACACGAAGAAAAGTGCTCTTGGCAAAATCCCGCGTCGCCAGGAGGGGTCGTACTCAGAAAAAGCAAGAATCGGAATCTGTTTCGCACTGTTTACGATGAATAGAATAACCGATACTCTTGTTTTGTTATATATATATATCATATATATAATAACCCTAAGCGACGAAGCTTTAGATATTGCGCGTTGCAATTTCACGGGTGGTGACTAGTCAAATTCTCAATTTGAACTAGATCATTTCAATTGAATTGGTGCTGTTGTTTACGTTTCAAGTACTAACCGCTGACGTCGGGTATTACGAGGTTGTTGCAGCCGCGCATTTTTCGCTGTGCATGTGCCGCCCGTTGCGCATCGCTTTTGGCGCGCGTACACGTGCGTGTTCACATACGATGCTCACCGCACGCAGCGCCGCTCGTGTGAGAGAGACGCAGAGACGAAGGAAGGGGGGCGGGAGCCGGGCGACACACACACGCAAGCTGACACGCGGCTGATGCCATGAATGCTAGCTGTGGTTATCGTAATCAGACATGGGGAAGTCGTCGTAACCGACTAAGTACCGGTGATAGTGTGATGATGTGGAAGTGTGCACACACGGCACACAATTCGACTGTATTAATGTGTGTATGTATTATTAATTAATATATGCGAGTCGGAAGATTTGCTTGAAATATGTATTGATTTATGAAGTTTTACTAAAGGGTAATTAATGCTCCAGCGTGAAAATCCTTATATACGATTTTTCAAAGACCATCGCACACCACTTTACTTTCTTTGTAATCTGTAATGCTATAGGCTGGTCGGCGTCATGTTTGCCTACCACAAGAAGGATGTAAACGTACCTCTAAGGTCAGTGATTTCAATAACCGAGACGCTATTAGGGGACGGCCTGCGCTATTGCTTGTTACTTCATCGACATGCGGCATCTCTTCGTTCTCCGTCTCTTGATAGCGTGCGTCTTTAAGGCTACTGGCTTCGCTTCTCCTGGCTACTTCGTCGCCTTTATTGAAGAGCATATAACGTCTGCCATATCAGCTATGCCCATCTGCGCTGAATGGCATCGAAGCAAATCGTTTACGGTCGGTCCGCCGCGTGTCAGTGAAAAGTCAATAGCCTCAATGTCGTTCGTGGCTGGTAGAGCGAAGCCGATTTGTGGACGCACTCACCACAGAGTGCTGGTAAAATGGCATGGATGTATTGCTTCATATAAATAGTGTTGAGGCTCTGATGTACGCACTAGTAACTATGGTTCATGTGCTCTCGATGCACGGAGTTGCCCGGGGTGCAATATTAAATAATTACTGGCACCATATCATCTCTGTGTATCTCGCTCTAATGCGCGAATGTATTTGTATTGCATTTAATGTAATGGGAGCCATCGTCACTTTCTATTTTCATGAGTTCAAGTTAGGTTTATTTCGTAGTGAGTGTAATGATAATTGAATCGGCAACGCATACAACCGGCTTTTACCTACCTATGCACGTTTCAAAACGCATTATATGCTGACAAAAACCATCAAAATTTGCCGTAGTCCAGAAAACCTCAATGACTAATATCAAGAATCCATAATTAGAAATATAATAGTTTTTTTCTTTTATGGACTCTGCTAATATAAACCAGAAACTGTCACTCTAATTTTGTAACGTAAAATGTATCTGCGGATGTTTCTCGCCTGGTGTTACGTTATCTGGCGATACGTCAGTCTCCCGCCCGCCCCCGCACGTCGACCATTTTTGTAATGCGTTTTTATACGCGAACGACAAAAAAAGATAAAGAGAATAACGTTTTTTAGTTGTCAAACATGCGCAGAGAAATTATGCAATGCAAATACATAAGAAGTTTGCTTAAACTGGCGATGTGGCTTTTAGGCGTCCCCCTTCCGGTATTTTCTGCGGCCGCTGTGGGAGCAGCACTACATGGGTCAAATTTGCTGTCATTCGTACCGCCGCACAATGAGGCAAAATATTTGCCCGCTGGTTGATAATAATTAATTTGTTTTCTATCATCATTCGCGGGAACACGTATAACCTAAGCGGTTCCCTTTTGCCGGCGTGCTACAGTTGGTGTTGTAGGCCACTAGTTAAAGGTACATAGAGCGTTGTTGACATATACGGTACGGCCGGCACTGTGCTCGGCTATTAAACGGCAGGGCATGGCACGAAAGCCGCGAAGTTCTTCCTCTATCAGGCTGCTAAGAGTTTTGTTTAGTTACGAAATGAATAGAGGCGCGGCGAGTTTAGCCCCATAAGAAGAGAACATGACGGCACACGCAATGTTCTTTTTGTCAAGTCCTAGCGTTAGCCAGCCTTTTTACATAAAAATTGGGCTCTGTATCCGGCCCGCATGTAAAGTGATGTAAAGTTGTCAAAATATTCGCGGAAATCACACACACACACTAGCGCGCGCTGTCGCTGTCGCTAACAAATGCTACGTAATAGGTATCGTCGTCGGTGTTAGTACACATTCGAAGATACATATAAAGTTTTTGAAGAAACAGCTTCTGTTGGTGGCGGCATCTTTGTATCTTCATTGTCCTATCCTCATTATTGCACGATAGATTAGGCAAGAACTGTCTAAAGACATTAGGAGACAATATTATATATATACAATGATATACAATGATATTTAGTGGCATGACGTGATAATCGCCTGAGGTGCGGCACTATCGCTTGCGCCGAACGCATTGGTTATTGAAACGCAATTGTGTTTAACGTCACGAATCTCCTGCGTCTGGCGCCACGCAAGAGTAATTTCGAACGCGGTGTGGTTTGTGTCGCACGTTCTTGTTAGCATTCGAATGCACCGGCCAAATTACGGGAGTATAAAAGAAGGTATATACGCATGAAAAATAGATTGCATAGTCATGTGATGCAGCTAAAACATTAATGCCTGCTGTTGGGGGCCCTATGCTCTCATAGTGGGCCCCAACAGCAGGCATTAATATATAAATATCAGGAAACCTGTTCACAAACAGCCATGTCATTGGCACAGGCTTTCCAGAGCTGTCGAAGCTGACATAAATCGCAAACAAGGAATTCGTACCCAGCAGGTTACGCCGATGTGGGTGAAAGTGCCGAGTAAGGCAATCAGGAGGAGAAGGATCGTCATGTCGTCGGAAAAAACATTCTAGCAAGTCTTGCACATTTCTGAAATCCACGCATTCTGCTTGAATCTCGAGATGCCGGCAAAATTACCTGTGCGATATTCCTTGATCTTTACCGGCGCTGAGTTAAAATTACGGCGAACAATAGTAAGTATAGTATATTGTATATATATATATATATATATATATATATACAAATAGTATCAAGTTTGCTAAGCGTATAGAACGCGCCACCCCAGTGTATAGAGAACTCAAATTACTGATGTTTGTGTCATCTATAACATCGAACTGGCAAAATTTATGTGCCGTTTCTTAAATAACTCATTACCTAGTTTTTTTGCAATTATTTTGAATTGGCCATGAATCGCGGCTAGAATAAGGGCAGCATGAAAAAAAAATTGAGAGAAGAGTCTGGAATGGTGTACGCCCCAAGAATACCCAGAACACTTAAGGTAAAAATATATGGGACAGTCGTGAGAACCGTCTTAACGTATGGAGCGGAAACCTGGGCCATACGAGGAAATGAGGAAATGATGTTGCAGAGAACGGAGATGAGGATGTTGCGTTGGATACTGGGAGTTTCACTGAGAGAAAGAAGAACAAATGAGTAGGTACGACGAATAGCGACGTTACGGAAGTTGTAATGGAAAGTAGGATGAGATGGTATGGGCATGTGGTTGGGAAGAGAGATGAGGCGCAAACCAAGAGAGCATGGCAGGAGCCGGTGAGAGGAAGAAGGGCGAGAGGACGACAGAGAGTTAGATGGAGGGATGGAGTGGAGGCGGAGAGGAGAAGGCTGGGAGTAACGGAGGACGATACGGCCGATCGTGGAAGGTGGAGAAGAATCATCAACAGGGAGGTCAGCCCCTAGCTGACGTCTCAGCGTGGACCATCCTTGAGAGATTATGACAAAAAAGAAAAAGAAGTGCATTGTAATACGACCAGATACTCGGGAAACTCTATGTATTGTTTTCCTAGATTTGGAACTGCCAAAGGTCAAAAATTATTGAAGTATCAATGCGTTAAACTTTGGACATATGCAAATGCATTTGTATATATATATATTAATTTATTTATATTGTTAAATACATTCTTGTTGTTTATGTATTATTAAGTGTGATTGATAACACTTGTCTCTCAACAGTTACTAGCTATGCCATTAAACTGTATTTAATTTTAATGGGTTTAATTGTCTTGATTTCTACATAATAGTAATGTAATTGTGTTGAATTTAATAGTAACAATATTCATTATTTATAATATATTGGTGATATAGGATACTTCTCAAATATTTGTCGTTGTTCTCTTTTGCTTCGGTAATAAGCATTATTATACCAATAAGGTCATTGTCGACGTTCAAACATTTGTTGTGTTTGTAGTAATTAATTAAAATGTCACATGTATACCATAATTGTTATACATTATCTAGTCAACCAAGAAAAAGTTTACTACTCAGGTTTTACATATTACATAATATTCCTTATCTTGTATTTTGTCATCATGTTGTTAGTTGGTGATTTATTGGAGTGGCTGGTTAGAAGACTGAATTGTCATTTCGCCCTGTATTACTTCTATTTATTTAGTTTCATTTGTTTTAATTTCATCAGCATTGTCTATTTCCTTGTTTAACTAATAAGTTACCTCCAAAATGTAATTCATGAATGTAAATAAAGTCGTTCTAATTGAATTGAATTATGGCAACAATGGCTATATATAGTACTAGGCCTAGCTCAATGTCAGATGGATACAAAGATACACGGATCCGTGAGACTATTTTAGGGTTTCAATCTATATTTCTCGTCAATAACATCGTACTTCAAGCTACCTGTGCCCTTCTGATTACTGAAACATTTATAAATATAATTGTGCTAATTTGGGAATATTTGTGTAATATTTGTGTTGATACAGAAACTAAATACGTACGCGTGTATATATTATCACGCACCTCCCTTAGCACGCAGAGTCATTGTTCATCACCCTTGTCCTTTGACGTGATTTCACGTTTCAACATGGCGGCGGGAATTTACGATATTACTCAGCCTGACAAAATGTGACTGCATGCGTTATTGGCTTATTGCTTCACATCGACGGCCAGCCCGGATTGTGTAACGACTGAAATTCGACGACACTGCTTGATTCCGATTCGTGACATTTCTCTCGGAAACGTAATGAGAGGCAGATCTATGCAATGCAAATAATGCAACACACCACACCACCAACTCGTCGTGTTCATCTGTTTTAAGGCAGTTGCAGTTTATATTACTATTGTAGTATATTACTACTATTTCACGATACAATATTACTAATAGAGAGATGATAGAGACAGAGAGGGACAGTGACGGAGTGAGCGAGAGAGAGAGAGTGAGAGAGAGAGAGAGCGAGAGGGATAAAGAGAGAGAGAGAGAGAGAGAGAGAGAGAGAGAGAGAGAGAGCGAGAGAGAGTAGCGGCTGAGTTATTCAATATTTCATGCAAGGTCACGTGCTCACCTCCGGTCGCATTGACTTGATGGAAATTGATACCGAAATGGCCAAGCTGAGATGCGCGTTGAGGAATTTGCGATCTGTCGGCAAAATGTTGACACTTAAATATTTATGATTGTGATCTGTTTCCGACTGATAAAGAAGGCTACGTCTAATTGCCGTCTTTCTTCCTCCTTGCTTCTGCTCTCGTATTATTCTCTCTTCTCTCTCTCTCTTTCTTCTCTCATCCTTCACTCGCTAGGTTTTGATCATTCACTGTGAAATGCCAAAGTTAGCGGTGATCCGGGCGCCAACACGCGCACAGATCTGCATTCATTAGCCAGTTCGCGTTCCACTATGAGGCAAAATACGAGACTCACGCAGCGATTATGACGGCAATTATTTGTCGCCGTCTATAAGCATTCTAGTTATGAAGCTAATGTTTGCGTTTGCGTACCGGGTTAGTGCAAATAAATTTCAGCAATACACGCCACCTCCATGCGAGAAATTTGAATTCTATTAAAATAATAAATAAATAAATAAATAAATAAATAAATAAATAATAATAATAATATATATATATATATATATATATATATATATATACGTAGGTATACCATATGGTAAAACTGTCATTTCAAGTTACCCTCCCATTGGGTTGGTCAGTTGTAACTGAACGTAGGCCTAGAACCCAGAAAGAACTTACACCAAAGTCCTTGCGCTTAAGCCTTTCCCCACAGCTTCGTTGTCACCATAACCTTGTTGTCACATACTGACTACCCTCTGCACTTTATCGCACAGTGTAATACATAATTGGATCCTAATAGTATCGCAATGCTGCAATAGTGTTTGAACATTCGCAATACTATCGTAATAGTAAGATCACACCCTAGTATGTTATTACTCTTGGACCAGTGGACATATGCAATTAACTTCCTTTGTGAATTCATAAACGTGCGTACAAGAAGAATTTAACGTTCTTTTGAAGCATTGCCTTGTGCTACAGGCACCTGTACTCATACCCTCTGGCGATCAAATAAATACTCAACCGCGCGCACATTTGACGTATTGCGAGCCATACCTAACTCGCTCTCGCCATGTCACAGTTGTCGCTATAATGTTAAAAAACGGCTAAAAACCGTTACAAGCCGCTAAAAGCAGCTAAAAAGCGCCTAAATCCCAGCGCGATGGTGTTTATATTTCCAGGCGTATGTCGCACGGCCCCTCGATGTGCGAGGTACTGTAGGCCCTATAGTTCCGGTAACAGAACAGGACGCGAATGGACCGTGGTGACAACACGTGCTGCACGCATGACCTCTCTCATGCATGCGTAGCACACCGTCCAACACGTCGCCTGTGAGCCGGCGTGCGCATTATGCCCGTGCGCCCCCGGGGTGCGTGAGTGAGTACGCATGGTGGTCCGGCCGTCGTCAGTCTATGTCTAGCTGTTACAGGGTGTGCCACCGTCTCCCTCTCTCTCTCGAACTGAACTGTAGGCAGCGAGCGATAGGTGCTCAGGAAATGCCGGCTTACTACCAGCCGTTGACTTCTTGCGTGTGTTGATGGTTGGCTGAGTGGTGCGTTAACTTGACCCGTCACTCATCTTTAGGGACCCATCCAACACCGGATGTTGAGTATATACTAAGGTAATGTTTCGCATGTACTTAAGCATTAAATTCAATCCAAGCAATGTTACTTCCTCAAACGTGCTTGCATTATTATAGTAGGGCTAATATGCTTCATAATATTATTTAGATTGTTGGTCTAACCCTACGTTTACTATCTGTCCGTGCTTGATGCACAGGCACTTGGGCCGTTTCAATAATAAATGGGTTGTAAATAAACCCAAATTAATGTATTTACTATCAAGGCTATCTATCTATATGTCTATCCATCTATCTATCTATCTATCTATCTATCTATCTATCTATCTATCTATCTATCTATCTATCTATCTATCTATCTATCTATCTATCTATCTATCTATCCATCTATCTATCTTTCTTTATTTCTTTCGTTCTCCTTCTTTCTTTAAATTTCGGTGAATATGTGGAAAGTGGGGCCCAAGGATAGAGAACATGGGTCCCAATAAACCCTAACCCTAACCCTAATTCTAACCCTAACCCTAACCCTAATCCTAACCCTAACCATAACCCTAACCTATTATATTGATATAATATTATCTTTATATTGATGTAAATGACATTGGTTTTATTGGGACCCATGTTCTCTATCCTTGAACCGAAAGGGCCGTGCGTGTGGTGGGATTATGGTGCAGAGAAGCATTTGAACGCCATTTATGCGGACTTACTAGGTGATAGGTACACAAACATGAAGACTCTGGTAGAGAAAATAATTCGTACGTATTAACCATCATTTTAATATTGAAACGGCCACAGTACGTGCCTGCGTTTCGAATAAGCGTTGGCTCCTAGCTCCTCTATATAGTGCACTGGGACACCGACTCAGAGAGGTCTGTAAAACCACTAGTAGGCCCTATATACAGTGCGTACACTTCATGAATCGATCTAACATTATAATCAGGATATATAATGATTATAATGTTATATTACTACTAAATTTTTGTTGTTTCTGCACAGCGGCGTGCGTGCGGTGTACTTGTGTGTTGAAGAGGAGTATTTGAACGGCATTTACATGAAATCATTAGTAATGATAGGCGAAAGAGAGTAGAGAAACATTAAAACTTTGGTAGTAAATACATTTCGTGTTTATTAACTTATCATTGATCACTTAACTATCACTTTATTATTGAAACGTTCCACGTGCCTGTGTCCCTACCGACCCATTACCGGCATTTTAAGTTACGACGAGTATTTGTAAAAAAAAGTAAACACAGAATTAGCGAATAATTAAGCTATTATTAAGCTATAACAGATTTCTGCCAACCGGGTCACAGTTTGTTGTCCCGGTGACAATTAACGCGACTCGAGCCAAGCAGTGCACAAAGGAAGCAGGGAGGCAAAATTTGTGCGCCAACTTCAAAAAAATTAAATGTTCTGCAGCCTGATATTTTCGTAATATCATTTCTTTGTGCAGTATCACCGTTAACGTTAGCTATATAGCCCGCGTACAGTTGCCACAGGCAACTGTACACGGGCTATAGTACTAGAACTACGTTAACGTACGCTATTATACATTATAGTGTCACCGATAACATAGGCAAACGCAATTAAGTCTGCCTGTATTAATTTACTTCACAATGCATCGTTAAAAATACAGTAAAGCTAGGTTATGACGATATTATAATTATTATGTTTGCCTTTCTATGTTTTTATGTTCGCTTTTTAGCTCATCTGACGAAGTCAGATGCAGCTTGTAGAATCGCATGAGCGTCCGTCCGTGCGTCCGTGTGTCCGTGTGTCCGTGTGTCCGTGCGTCCGTCCGTCAACAGTTGGGCACAAATCTTAACCGCTCGACGTACGGTCACGATATTCGGGACGTCGGGGGGATCGTGAAAAGGACTCGAGATGACCAATTTAGGGTGTCAACGGTCACAGGTCAAGATGTGTCAACGGAGGGGGAATATTTCCCACTAACTTAAGGTATAGGAGGAAATACGGAATTGCGGCACAACTCTGAACGGCTCGACCTATGCTCTTAATATTCGGTGTATAGTGTGATGGGCAGGAAACCCATCACCAGTGCGAAATTGGAGGTCACAGGTCAAAGGGCAGTGGAGGAAACGTCAGATATCAGATATTTTCTGAGGACATGGCCTAATGAACAGAGTGACAAACTTTTTTGTTTCAGCGCTGAACTACCATTTTTATCACTTTATTGAAAGGACCATGAAATGTGCTTTCCACTGACGTGCGAAGAGCAAGTGTCTGATAACCTTTTGCCCCTCAAGATGAGGGTTAAACATTGATTTGTTGACTGTTACAAAGGACTGAACTGTGTTTGATGGTACTTGTGTGATCGTGGAAGACTTAATTTTCACAGTGAAATTGTGCATGCAAAACTTACTTCAACAACGTTTACGCGCCTTAAATCATATATTCATTCTCTATATATGAGATTCTGTACGTTGGGAATACAATGTCAATAGCACTTACGCAAACGTCTGTTTTTGATTAAGGCCAACTATAAATAGTACTACCTCGCAGGTGGGTGGCTGATAGCATGGCTGATAGTATCACATGCAGCATGAGCTAAACGAAAGTAGCAACTCGTTCGGATTATCTATTCCCTGCACCTAGTCAGTATGCACGCCATCTATCGGAACAGAGCGAGAAGAATGTCTCGGCAGGAGAGGTCAAAGAATGACTTTCTTAACTTCAGTTTAACCAATCTTGAGATAAGTAATTGCAGAAATGAATCTTCAAACCTACCAATGAAAATTTGCCAGTTTTGTACTGTCCTTTGCATGGCTCTCTCCGTCGACGTTACAGTAGTGTGCAATGTCGGGATATGGTGGAGCATGCTGGCTTGCGGACGCTGCAGAGCCCGATGGTTGACTGTCAGTTGAAATGTGTTGATCCTCCCCGACATTGAAGGAATCTGTATGTTATACGTGCGTCTGCCTTACCTCTGCCCGCCATCTTCTTCGAAAGTTTGGACGCCGCGCGGCGAAATCGGAATGTACATTTCAATCGATGACGTAACTGATACAGTAGCGCGCCGCGTGGGTGTTATTTGTGTATAAACAATTTAGTCTGACTGATTCTCTCCCTCTCTCTCTCTCTCTCTCTCTCTCTCTCTCTCTCTCTCTCTCTCTCTCCTCTCGCCCGCTCTCTCTCTCTCTCTTTCTCTCTCTCGCCCTTCTCTCTCTCTCTTCCTCTCTCTCGCTCTCTCTCTGCAATAAAAAAATTGTTTGCTGAAATTATGTGTACCCAACTGCGTATCTGCATATCTGCATATCTGCGCCTAACAAAGGTGTCACTACGCACGACTGAAATGTTACGTTTATAACCGTAGCAACAGACCTCAGATGAGCCCAGTCGCTCTGCGGCTCTTGTTATGTTTTTATGTTCTATGTTTTAATGTTCGCATTTCTAATGACTGAGTCAACAGCAATTAATTACTGTCCATATTGCACTACGATTTCATGTTTTGCTATGCTAACATAAGCATCTGCTCATTAGTCATTTTCATCAACACCATGAAATATTCTTAAGCTTACGATATTCCCATAACATATTTTCCCTGGACACTCTCAGAGTTAAAGCCATAATTACGAGAATTCTCCAGTGTTTTCCCCACTTTCACGATACCTACCGTTATTGCTTGAGTAACAGCAATTGTCTAGAGTAACGATAAAAAATAATGACGTAGAACCTTCGTATTCACTAAAACATGCACTATTACAATTTTTCTTTCTGTTTTTGATTTCCACTGCTATTTCTCGAACTTTCTCGCAATAGCGCGAGACATCGACCGCAGCCATTTTGGTCCGAGTGTAAACGCAGACGTTCATACTAGCGTAACACTAACAGGAGTGTATACTGATGCCGCGTAAATTTTCGCTATTGGAGAAGCTTGCGGATTAACAGTCAGATAGTAACACGGGAATGACAATGTCAGAAAGTGTTGAATGGCGGATGTAATAATTACACGCCCTTTTGTTTACATCAGGTGCATTATGAGTGCACTTGTTTAGAAGGCGCCATTTGTTTTTAGTTTGCCCGGACACTAATATGCGGAGCTGGTACGATGTGTTCAATCCATTTTTCTATGCTGTAACTGCATAAAATCTTAGTGTTTTTAAAGTTGGTGTAATCAGTGATAAATCCGCTATGAGGTGAGACTATATTTTGCTATATTTCTTCGGATTGAGCGTTTCTGAGCAATATTTTCAGGAGTCTATGATAGACTCTTGATATTTTCGTAATAAAAACGTTAGCGTACGTTACAATGTGATGCTAATTCATAAGCGCTTCACCTTTTACGGTTATGCTACATTACGTGTCTTTACACTACGTTCCGAATTACTATAATACAATTATAGTTTTCATAGCAGTAGTCTCTTTTACATATACAAACAAACACACACACAAACACAAACACAAACACACACATACACACACACGCGCGCGCACACACACACACACACACACACACGCACACACACACACACACACACACACACACACACACACACACACACACACACACTCACACACACACAC